>NC_090236.1:6692500-6895000 GCF_024489055.1 Chanodichthys erythropterus
ATAGAAACAATGTATTTTAAATTGTAATAATATTACTGAATTTTTGATAAAATTAATGAAGCCTCAGTGAACATAAGATATTTTTTTTCAAAAACATTAAAAAATGCCTAATAGCTACCGGTTTTCATACCAACATTTGAAGTTTGCCATCACAAAATTCCAATTTTCTTGTTAAAAAATACATTTATTTGTATTTACACATTGTACTGTAAATTCACATTCAGTGTTTTCAATCAGCTTTGTTTGGATACATCTTTTTACATTTGGAAACATCTTTATTTACTATATGACATATTTTCAAGTAGTGGGTTAATAGACAAATCTTTTTCAGAAGAAATGTTAAATGTCAGTAATCAACAATCATATTCTCTAATTTTGCATCATTTCAAAACATATAGTTTACTGTTCATTTGATCTCATTTATATACACTTTATATGCAATTGTCTTATTTGTTTCGGTTTTATTTCTCCTAGCAAATTTTGTGAGAACCGTCAGAGACACAAAAGTTGCCACATAACTGAGAGCTGCTTTGAGTCTACTAACCCATGAAAGACTCTAAGCATTCATCGAGTTTGTGCACTGTCCATGTACTTCTGTGTTTATTATGTGCAGTACTTTTGTATGGCGAAAAAACATGTCAACCGTCAAATGACATAAAATCCAGTCTTCGATTTTTTTTTTTTTTTAACGTCATCTTTCTACAAATATCTCAGGATCCCAGAGTCTAATTAAAGATTCAACTGTTTAGATAATTCATATTTAGAACCATTGGTTTTTTGTCAGAGTGACTGTGCGTTTTTTATGTGTCATAACAGAGTTGTTATGTTGTGATGACCAGTCACATGAGTGGGCATGGATGAGTCAGCCCTCTCCAAAAGGCTTTGATCACATGACCGGACGAACCTGAACAAAGGTTCCAAACCACTGCAGTGGCTTTTCAGCTCTCAGAGGGCCTGACTCACTGAGAGCAAGCTGAACACACACAAAAATGCCACTAGGCAACCTTATCTGGTGCGAGACCAGTGTATGGGTCAAGACCAGCAAATCTGATGGACCTTTGGTAATAACTGCACCATGAAATTCAGCTCTGCTTAGTTGAGTTCTTCCTCTGTGGGAGAGTATATGTCACCGCTGTTGCTATTCTTGTTTAGATGAGCTGAATTTGCTCCCCTCGTTCTCTGAAATGGCATCTCGCTCTCTCTCAGGCTTGACAGAATACTCCATGTTTATGCATAGGCTGCCATATAAAACTGCATCAAGGCATTTGTTTTGTTTGCTCTGAGAAAATTATACAATGGTGGTGAAATGAGCCTGAATTTGAGAAGCAACATTTGTTTCGCTAATTATGAAGCTCTAATATTTAGATCTCAGCGTCATTTTATTTAAACAATTCATTTGATGGTAGCATCCTTGGTCTTGGTCATCGTTCTTCTTACATTACTACTTGCACAAAAAACCTAGGGGTTCTCTTTGATTACAACTTAAACTTTTGGAAAGCAAATCGAACTTTTTCCATATATGACATCTTGCCTCTCAGAAATCTCCTCTCACAAACCAAACAGGTCCTTGACATCTACTGTATCAATATTGACCTGCTTTCCATTCCCAGATCTAGACTTTACTATTAATTGTAGAGGCAATTAAGCCTTTACTTTTGCCAGTGTTGTAGCGAATTCTGACCCCTGCCAGATTATTACAACCCTAGTATACATGTGTGGTGTGGGGGTGTGGTTAGAATTAGGGAATTAGGCAATCAGGTATTGACTACAAGGAGGGGGGTAATAATTTGGCAGGTAGTCAAAATTCGGCACAACACCGGTCCTAGCCTCTGGGACAACTTAGCAGTTTCAATTAGAATGGCATCCTCCTTACCTAGTTTAATTTTTTTGCTTAAGAAACATTTATTTTCACTAGCTTTCAACCAGTTATAAATTCATTATTTATTGCATTGTCTATTTTGTATTGTCTTTCTACTCTGCGTGCACTTATGTGAATTGTATAGCACTTTGGGTCAACCATGAGTTGCAAATGTGCTGAAGGAAGTGTGTAAGGAAGGAAGTGCTTAAGGAAGGAAGGGCATAAGGAAGAAAGTGCGTAAGGAAGGAAGGAAGTGCGTTAGGAAGCGCGTAAGGAAGGAAGCGGCTAAGGAAGAGAGCGTGGAAGGAAGTGTGTGAAGAAGGAAGGAAGCATGTAAGGAAGGAAGTGCTTAAGGAAGGATGTAAGGAAGGAAGGAAGTGCTTAAGGAAGAAAGTGTGTAAGGAAGGAAGGAAGGAAGTGCGTAAAGAAGCGCGTAAGGAAGGAAGCGGCTAAGGAAGGGAGCGTGGAAGGAAGGAAGGAAGTGAGAAAGGAAGGAAGGAAGGAAGCATGTAAGGAAGGAAGTGCATTAGGAAGGAAGTGCGTAAGGAAGAAAGTGCGTAAAGAAGGAAGGAAGTGCGTAAGGAAGGAAGCAGCTAAAGAAGGGAGCACGGAAGGAAGGAAGTGCGTGAGGAAGAAAGGAAGTGTGTGACGAAGAAAGGAAGTGTGTGAAGAAGGAAGGAAGCACGTAAGGAAGGAAGTGCTTAAGGAAGAAAGTGCATAAGGAAGGAAGGAAGTGCGTAAGGAAGCGTGTAAGGAAGGAAGCGTGTAAGGAAGGAAGCGGCTAAGGAAGGGAGCACGGAAGGAAGGAAGTGCGGAAGGAAGTGCGTGAGGAAGGATGGAAGTGTGTGACGAAGGAAGGAAGCAAGTAAGTAAGGAAGGAAGTGTGTGAGGAAGGAAGGAAGCATGGAAGGAAGGAAGAAAGTGCATAAGGAAGGAAGGAAGGAAGTGCATAAGGAAACACGTAAGGAAGGAAGCGGCTAAGGAAGGGAGCACGGAAGGAAGGAAGTGCAGAAGGAAGTGCGTGAGGAAGGAAGGAAGTGTGTGACGAAGGAAGGAAGTGTGTGACGAAGGAAGGAAGCGCTTAAGGAAAAAAGTGCGTAAGGAAGGAAGGAAGTGCGTAAAGAAGAAAGTGCATAAGGAAGGAAGGAAGTGCGTAAGGAAGCGCATAAGGAAGGGAGCACGGAAGGAAGGAAGTGCGGAAGGAAGTGCGTGAGGAAGGATGGAAGTGTGTGACGAAGGAAGGAAGCATGTAAGGAAGGAAGGAAGTGTGTGAGGAAGGAAGGAAGCACATAAGGAAGGAAGGAAGCGTGGAAAGAAGGAAGGAAGGAAGGAAGGACAGTGAATTCAGTGTTGAAGCTGAAGTCTGATTCATTGGAGCAATTTGGTTCAATTAGACTCATTAAAATCATACATTTAAAAATGTAAATTTCAGTGCTTGATTAGTGTGTGTGTGTGTGTGTGTGTGTGTTTTTATTTTGCATTTTATTTGCAATGTGTGTTGCACTTTAATGGAGTCATCCTAATTGAGATTTTTGTTGAGTTTATTCCAAATTTGTAGTCTATTTGAACTAAAATATTTGATCATATAATGTACATTTCAACAAAACTGTGCACTGTAATTTTGCTCTTACACACACACACACACACAAACGTTTAATTTTAAAATATAATTTAAAAAATGAGAAAGTCGTTTGGCATTGTGCAGACGTACACATAATTTCTGCATCAACTGATAGAGATGCATTGGATTTTATTACTTTTACAAGAAGGTAAAGGAAGTCCAAAATGTTTTATTAGAAAACCAAATCAGATTTGTGTTCATATATATCATATATATATAAAATAATGCCAGAAACAACATTCTTTAAATCATTATCTTAACTGCTAGAGGAAATAAAGGGCACAGTATTTAACTAACTGTGTGCCTCTCTGTGAAACAGTTTTAACCGGCCACACCCCACTATTCACACACACAAATGTCCCTGGCAGCTCCGCTGAGTTGTTATGCAAGTGTAATGTCTTACTGCTCACCCATATAAGTGTGCCACTGTTTATCACTAACCTGTTCATATTCGCCCTCCTTTATTCTCTTTTCAGCACTACATTTCCTGGATTATCTTTGTAATATTCCACCGACTCTTGTTTGTGGCCCTGGGGCTGGTATTTTCTCTCAGTGTGAGGAGTGTTTCCTGTCAGATTTGTCAAACTTGCAGGCCGCAGACATGACTCAGAAAACACCGTGGCTGTCAGTAACTACGGGTGTGTGTATTGTCACAGGCGAGCTGCAGCCTGTTCAAAAATTTACTGCACCTTTGAAGCATGTCAAGATCTGGCCTGTCCACAGAGGGGTTGACAGTCTGGGACCGTAATAAATATGGCAGAGAATTACATGTAACATGAAATAGAGAGGCTGGGACTCAAACCTGTTATTTCACTTATAAATAATTCAATATAATCTTCCACCTCTCTTATTGAGAGGTGTTTTGTGACCAGTAGAAAGAAAGATGTTTCCCCTATAGTCCAGGAAAAAAAGGAATTCACTTTATACTGTAATGTTTTATTTGATAATGTTTAGCATAATCTCACAAATATTTTAGATTTTCTTGATTTTTATTATGTTGTTAATCAATGTATTCCACGATGCAACATGCTTGACCTGACTTACCATGTGTGACAAATAAACAGGAAGCTATTTTACTTTGTGATTTTTAGCTGTGATTTACGTGATCGGATCTTTAAAAGTTAGGTTTAGTTCACTATCAAATGAAAATCAGCCCAAGTTTTACTCACCCTCAAGCCATCCTAGGTGTATATGACTTTCTTCTTTCTGATGAACACAATCAGAGATATATTAATAAATATCCTGACAAATCCGAGCTTTATAATGGCAGTGAGTGATACCAACGAATCTGAACTGAAGAAAGTGCTTCCATTGACATCCATCCATCATAAACGTGTACTCCACACGGCTCTGGGGGGTTAATAAAGTCATTCTGAAGCGAAGTGATGCATTTGTGTAAAAACAAATATCCATATTTAACAAGTTATGATGTAAAATATCTAGCTTCCACCAGACCGCCTTCCGTATGCATCACTCTACTACACAGAGTCGGCGCCAGAGCAGATCTACTGGAGGGGCATTGGGTCATCGGCGGGGGGGGCACTGCCGTTTGAGAAATATTTTTATGCAGTGGCGACATCATAGTCCAACACAGCAGAAATGCAATAAAAAAGAGAAACACGTTTTATTATTATTATTATTATTATTAAAGGTGCCATCAAACGTTTTTTTACAAGATGTAATATAAGTCTAAGGTGTGAATTTGTCTGTGAAGTTTCAGCTCAAAATACCCCATAGATTTTTTTAATTAATGTTTTTAACTGCCTATTTTGGGGCATAATTAAAAATGCGCCAATTCAGGCTGCGGCCCCTTTAATTGCTCACGCTTTCCGCCCCCTCCAGGGCTCTCGACTCTATCATTGCATAAACAAAGTTCACACAGCTAATATAACCCTCAAAATGGATCTTTACAAAGTGTTCGTCATGCATGCTGCATGCATACATCAGATTATGTGAGTATTGTATTTATTTGGATGTTTACATTTGATTCTGAATGAGTTTGAGGCTGTGCTCCGTGGCTAACGGCTAATGCTACACTGTTGGGGAGATTTATAAAGAATGAAGTTGTGTTTATGAATTATACAGACTGCAAATGTTTAAAAATGAAAATAGCGACGGCTCTTGTCTTCATAAATACAGTAATAAACAATGGTAACTTTAACCACATTTAACAGTACATTAGCAACATGCTAATGAAACATTTAGAAAGACAGTTTACAAATATCACTAAAAATATCATGTATTCATGGATCATGTCAGTTATTTTTGCTCCATCTGCCATTTTTCATTATTGTTCTTGCTTGCTTACCTAGTCTGATGATTCAGCTGTACACAGATCCAGACATTAATACTGGCAGCCCTTGGTTAATGCCTTGAACATGGGCTGGCATATGCAAATATTGGGGGCGTACATATTAACGAGCCCGACTTTTACGTAACAGTCAGTGTTATGTTGAGATTCGCCTGTTCTTTGGAGGTCTTTTAAACAAATGAGATTTATATAAGAAGGAGGAAACAATGGTGTTGGAGACTCACTGTATGTCATTTCCATGTACTGAACTCTTGTTATTCAACTATGCCAAGGTAAATTCAATTTTTTATTCTAGGGCACCTTTAATTATTATTTGCGAGTTTCGTTTTTTTCTTGTTGTTGTTAATTTCTATATCATGTAGCCGTGTTTCCATTACAGATTTGCACAAAACTTTTGCGATATTTTTTTAACACTTCGTTATTTTGGCTTGAAACTTCATTTGTTGGAAATATGAACTGAATTTAGAAATGCCTTTGAAATTAAAAACGTTGCGTTTAATAAACAAAATGAAGGCAGCATTTGGAGTGGAGTCACATTAAAAGGCAGAAAGGGGGGGTGGGGTAAAGTTATTCCCTCTCTCTCTCGAGATCCAGCTCAGTCACACACAGCGTAGGGCTGTCGTGGAGGCTATATGCAAATAAATGCAGCTTACCCATCTCTTACATGTCAGAAATAGTTAATTCACCTCTCAACAGTTTATGCACTTCCAGAAAACCATTAAATAGGCCTATCACTGGTTATAAACATTAGACAACACCAGCCTCCACCATCATCAAAAACACCCCTGGACAACAGGACCGCTGACATAACTGAGGCACGCATTCGGGCAGCAAGTAGCCAATTGGACAAGCCACGCACCAGGCAGAAATGACATAAGCATATCTTACAGGCAGCCAAGTATAAAACACATAGACCCAGCAAACATTCATCAACAATTCTACTGCTTAGTAGGCCTTATCATCAAAGCCAGGGCTGTCATTAATAAGTGAAATGAACGAGTTACCTTCAGAAGAGTTGCAGGCGACGAGTGTTGCTGCTGAATGTCTATGATAAAGACAGACAAACTGAAATGGATTATGCGCGCAGCATGCTGAAAATCAAATGTAACAAGATTACTCAGCGACCAATAAGCATTGACCTATGATGACCAAGCCTAGTAACATGTCATGAACAAAATGTCATGTTTTACCCATTGATTTCATTTTATTTCATTTAAGTTACAGTTTGTACATTTAATATTAAATGAATATTTTTTTTTTTTTTTTTTTTTTTTTTTTAATGCCATGGCCTGTGGTAGGAGGGGCATCAATGACCGCTAGGGGGGGCACGGCCCTCGAATGCCCCACCACAGCGCCGACACTGGTACCAACAGAAGGCCTTTATTAACCCCCCGGAGCCGTGTGGAGTATGTTTATGATGGATGGTGGATGTGGATGGAGACACTTTCTTCAGCTCATACTCGTTGGTATGGCTCACTGCCATTATGAAGCTTGGATGCATTAAGATATTTATTAATATATCCGACTGTGTTCGTCAGAAAGAAGAAAGCCATATAGGCCTACAGCTAGGATGACTTGGGGGTGAGTAAAGCTTGGGCTAACTTTCATTTGAAAGTGAATTAATCCTTTAAATATGTGCCTTTCCATTATTTTCCTCGATTTTCTATTTTTAAACCACACATAACTGGAAAAGACCCGATTTGTCCTCGTGCTTATTTGGGGCGCATCAGAACAGATTAACATTTACACTACAGCTGCATTGAGGTCACGTGTTTTCGTCGTTGAAGTAGATGAATTTTAAAAACTCATTAGACCCCGTTTACCTGTATTAAGTGTCATTTTGCTTCCAGGTGTAAGCGAGGACAGGATGCACACTTTGTTTTTTAAATGTTTTAAAAATAGCAGGACATATGTTCAGTGTAGGCTACATTTCATTTTAACGTTATGTTGCAATCCTATAAGAAATTCCCTAGGATTGGTTCTAAAGTTTGATTCCAAACTGAATCCTATAAAGTTCTCACTGTATATCCCTTTGGACTACACAAAAATTCAGCATAATGACATGTCAAAGTCAGCTCAAAACCAGAATTTCACTAAATTACGTAAGGAATCTCAGAGATCCTTATCCTGTCCTAAAGGAGAGCCTGTGGGGAAATGGAATCCCGTCTTCATTGGCCAACGGGTTGATTTGATGCAACATCCTGTAGAGGATCGCGGCGGCAGCGGCAGACGAACCCGATGCCCTGCAGTTGGTGCCTTCGCTCGCTCGCGCGCCCTCCCGCCCCGCTCCGCCTCGCACTCGACCGAACCCGAGCGCACAGACGCGTCTCCGAACTGTGTGCTCCCGTGAGCTCATGTCATTCCTCCCTCTCCTCTCCGTCATCTCTCACACCGGACCGCGCTCTCCTTTTTAATTCAAGCTGTTGCCACTGAATAAGACACAGCGCGTGGGAGCGAACCGGTGCGCTTTTGGAAACGGGAGATTGATTTCGCTGTGGATGCGTTTATCCGCTGCTCTTCGCCATAGGATTTGATTCGCACATCACGCTTCTTTCTTCTGTCCAGGATGGGTTTTGTCGTGCTGGTGCTTCTGTGCGCTCTCACCGGGCTGGTGTTCGGGGACAGTAAACCCAAGACATGCTCGGACATCAGGCAGTTCTACAACAGCAAGGGGTTCAATCTGAACGGAGTCCCGCAAACAGAAATATCCGGTAGGTGAACCAGTCCTACTGTTGTTCCAGATTTCAGCGTGAATGACAGTTGTGAATGAAGACACTGGGCACAGAGGGAAACTTTAATGCAAGTAGCTACAGTGCGATTCAAATGTATTTTAATAAATATATCAAGTTTCATTCATACACAACACAATGAATTCAAAGTGCAATAATACAGATTTTAAAATGGTGGCAAAGTATACAATTATTCATAATTCCTACTGGTCAACTGTTGTCAAATGATATGATAACATGGTTTATATATATATATATATATATATATATATATATATATATATATATATATATATATATATATATATATATATATATATATATAAACATGTGAGTTTGACATTCCCACAGGTCTTTGGACTTTATCATTTTCCATGACCCAGAATTCCGTAACAATTTCCCAGACTGTTTCTTCTGCTGTCAGTCGGTTTGAGTGTGTGGCATGGTTACAGAGATTTACTGGTGATTATGAGCTTTCTGCAGTCGCTTCTGGTGTGTGTGTATGTGTGTGTGTGTCAGGGTGGAGTATCATCTCATCCAAAGTTGCTCCATGAGGGTACAGTTTTCACTTTTGATTTTTGAGACACAAAGTAAGTTGAAAAGCTGAAACCTCCGGATGTGCTGTGTGGTAAAAGTGCTTTCACACACAGAGAAGACCTTGATTTCTCTTTGTTTCATTGAATTTTTCTATCACCTTAGATACTGTGCTCAGCACTGCAGCCTGAATGTATTTTTACCCATCATCCTCTTGCACATGACGCACAAGCTGATCCCGGCCGGTATTCCCTAATGATCAGAAAGTGTTCTCCATTTAGAAGATTAATAGAGGTGAAAATCCGACGTTAGCGACTGTACGTTAATGTGATGGAGATATTATCCTCATAAACACGCACAGCATGTCCAGACGCATTCAATCAGAGTGATGCATCGTTACCATCGCTTTAATCGTGGTAACATCACCAGTGAGGGCTGTGTTTGGACAGCACACTCTTACACGTCTAAGTGATGGTGATCAAGCCCCTATCCCTAACATCTCAACTAATGAGATTTAATTGAAAGTAATTGTTTAAGAGTCAAGAGTTTCCCTCAGGAGATGTTCTGCTATTATACTGCAGCTTTTTATTAAGCACTGATGTTTCTCTGGCTCTCCACTCAAAGAGCTGACATACTTGTCCTCCCATGCGTAAAACTGCGGGAATCTGATTTTGGTTTTTGTGACTATTAAAGTTGCATGACTGTTGTCAGCTGTCTGAACAGGAAATCTGGACACAAACTCGGATCTTCTTTAGCAGTTTCTGTGACGTTAATGGATCCGCTCGTTCTCGCTCTTTTTCCATTCTTTCCTCTCCCGCTGCCAGTCGGTGATCGGCATTAACCTTAGATGGATGAATTTCATTCAGGCTGTGACTTTAATTTTTGATAGGAAAAGTCTTAAAAGCTTCATTTGAATTTCTAAGGCTGGATTTGAACATTCAGCTGGATTGTATATCATCTTTCGCTCTGACTCATTTGAGATGAACTTGACACCAACCCTGTGAGAGCAACGTTTGGCCCTTGGTCATGTTTGTGAGTGTGTGTGTTTATATTTACTGTGTTTTATCTAGTAGAACACCACAAAGCTCATATAAAAGCAGCTGTCTTCTATCAGTCCCCATGCATTCTCAGAAGTGAGTAATGATATTCCCCTGGTGATCCGAAGAGGGGATCCCACCTCGGCGAACTGTGGCACACCCTGCTAATAGCCCAAACAAGCCGAGCGGCCCACACCAGAGCTTGACTTTGACAATACACAACGATAATCTCTACCTGACCTCATTTCAAGAGTGATTCAGTGACATATCAGGTCAAGATGGCTCCTGTCAGTTCTTGTTAGGCTCATATCAGGAATCATTTTAGGAAGCCAAGCCAAGTTCAACTCATCTTTGTCACAGCGTACTTCTTATTTTCCTTTTTCTTGCTCTCACCCTCCTTGTTTAGTAGATGGAGTTACACCCAACGTAAAGGCTATCATCTTGTAAAATCTTTCAAATTGTTTTGATGCAGTTGAAAACAGTTAGGGAGCATATCATTGCCTAATATGCTCCAATCATAGATCACATTACTGGAATTGTACTTGCAAACACCCCTTATCAGATTAGCGGACAGTCTTATGTTTTTCAAGAACTGGACATTTTGGCGATTATAATATGTGATGACATAAAAAAAAAATCTAATTGGTTGGAGGTGTGGCATTGTAGTCAGTGCAGTTTCTGACATATTGAGCCACGGTTCTCATGTGGCCTACCAAGGTTTAAGCCCAGCCTGCATAAAATGTGGGAAAAGTTGATAATTTATCAAAATTTATCATATATAATAAATTAATTATATTAATCATGAAAATATATTTATATGTACATTTTATGTATAAATATAATCTATATAATGTATATTTTCTCTGTTGCTGGTCTTTATTAGTATTATTATTATTAAAATAATATATGAATTTGTAATTAAGAATTGATCATTTTTATGCTATATGATTATTTATTAATTTATTTATATGCCATCTGACTGAATTCACCTTCTGAACTCAATTCAGTTTCACTCAGATCTTTATTATTATTATTATATAATTTTAATATATATATATATATATATATATATATATATATATATATATATATATATATATATATATATATAATTAAAATATATATTAAAACTATATAATTATAATATATTAATATATAATTTAGAATTTATCTTTTTTTTTTTTGTATTTTTATAAGTTCCCCTTCTGAACTCTTATTATTATTTTAACATATAATTAAAATATATATTATTATAATATACTAATATATAATTTAAGAAATTATGTATTTTTTATATTGTATGAAAGTTTATTTATTTATTTGCCAACTGACCCCTTCTGAACTCAGTTCAATTTCATTCAGTTCTTTTATTATTATTATTATTATTATTATTACTATTTATAAGTTTTAATATTGTATGAAAACAAATTTATTAATTTATAATTTAATTACAAATTAATTTATAATTTATGTATTTACTCACACAGGATGTCACCTGTAGCCTCTCAAACCACATTCACCGTGATGATGACGTGTAGCGCCCCCTAGCTGTGACTCTAGAGTCGGCAGTGGTCGTAAAGCAGCTGTCATTAGTCATGTTTAAGTCATGGACACAGGCGAGCATGAAAGCACTAATGAGGTCCCTGAGCCGTGTCGGGCCCACTGGATGATGGCCGCTAGTGCATCTGCTGGAGGCAAATGATGGTTGCTCGAAAGCAAAATGGCCCATTGTAACATCATAAACTGCAGAAGTTCTTTGTGCATGAATATTTCAATATTTAAGTTGCATGAGTACATTTGCTATAGGGCATGGCACAGAATTCCCCTTTTTATTCATGCTGTGTGAGTGTGTGTGTGCATCCAGAATGCATTGTATTTTGTATTGATTTGTTGTAAGTGTGTACTGATTTGCATTCATTGATTTTAGGGGTCACGCAGCATGCTTTTACAATAAATTTGTGCACTTATCCTCCAAATCCATAGTAAGATGAATCGAGAATGGGGTATTCCTAGACTCACACACATACTCACAGACACAGAGTGAAGTGTTTATAGTGCTGATGCAGTAGATGTTGAAGGCATTAAGCCGTAATCTGCCCTCTGGAGCCTGAAACTCACCACATAGTGTTTGATGTCATGCAGAGCTGAGAAACTGCTCGGCACACTGCAGCAATGAAGGAGGAAGAGAAAACTGATATTGAGACTCTCATTCCAATCTGCCGCTTCTTCTGTGCTTTCTGTCTCTTAAAACAGAAAAAACAGATGGTTGGACTTTAGAAGTTTTAGTATTTTATTAAATTGTCTCTTGATGTTTTGTTCCCTTCCTGATGCTTTGCTGAAATGATTCTTATGGCTAGCAAGCATATGTTGTGTTTTGGATGCTGGTGTGCTGGATAGTTCATCCAAAAATTAAAAATGGTCATCATATACTTACTCTCATGTTGTTCATAACCTGCATGACATACTTTTAGTCGTTCTTTTCCATGCACTTACAATTAATGTAGACTAAAGCTTTCAAGCTTCAAAAAGGTAGCAAAACACCATAAAAGTAAAAAGGGTCCATGTGCAGTGATGGGGAAAGTTACTTTTAAAAGTTATGCATTACAATATTGCATTACTCCCTAAAAAGTTACTAATTATGTTACTTAGTTACTTGGAAAGTAATGCGTTACGTTACTTTTGCGTTACTTTTTCTCACCTGGGCTGAGGTCCATCTCAAAGTCACATGTTGTTTTTGATGCGCATCAAGGAATTTATTCGGTAAAAGTGTTTCCATCAGAGTTTATATGCATGTTTTTGTATCGTGTAAAAATGTATCTGACTCAGTTGAGCTCTTAAGTTTTTTATGCGCATAAAAATAGGTGGATGGAAACATAACTAATGAGTTCGAGAGGAGTTTGATTTATGAATGAATCATTCAGACCTGATTCATTGAAAAGATCCAACTAAAAAGAGTGATTCCCTTTTCATATGAGCGAGAACAGATGTTTTTAATTGAAGAAGGTCACATGTTTGGAATGATGAGGTGGAACAAGGGTGGGTAAAAAATCTTTTAGGATAAACTACATTTTTTAACTATAGCTTAACCAGCATGGCTATCTTTAACAAGGCTGGACCAGTTTGAATTAGCATTGTCCACTTGTCTTTTCAGCAGAGCTGATCTCTTATCATGGATTTGTCTTGAGTGTAATTGTCCGTTTTTAGGGAGACCCTGAGTTTCTTGGTAATTGGTAAAACATAAAACTATGTGTCTATACAAGACCTTGGCCTCTCTCCCAGGATGCAATCCACAGCTGAATATGATACTTCTGAAATCAGATAACACCAGGACAGGACCGTGATGTAAATCTGCAGTCCAGAGTGAGGCTTATTGAATTATCTAGCCACTAAATATGACAAACTGACTCAGATTGTAATACATGCAGTGTAATGTAGTTCTCAGCCTTCCTGTGAGTGAAGGACTTGCAGCCCTCCCAGAGGAGAGAGAGTCCAAGGTGACATTTAGACGAAGACATTTTTGATGGATTTGCTATTGTGTGACATCCTTTGAGGAGAGAGAGAGAGAGATAGAGAGAGAGGAAGGGTCACATTCTACTACCTGTATAAATACATGACATAGACTGAATGACATGGCACATACTGATAAACTCTGAACGTGGCATGGTTGTTGGTGCCAAACCAGCTGGTCTATGTCACTTATGTCACCTAATCATACTTAAAGGGGTGGTTCACTGTTTTTTTTCTTGGCTTGATTGTGTTTATGGGGCGCAGTTTAACATGTCTTAAGGCCTTTGCACAGTCCGAAATTCGCATGTGAAACTTTCGCACGTTAAAAAATAAATTCGACCTCACATTACGTCAATCGCGTTTGCACACTGCCTCCGAAACTTTCGTCCGTCAAAAAAATATTCGGATCAGATTCGATTTTTCTGCGTTTTTCGCATTCGTGGCACGCATTTTGAGAGACGTTTTGACAATTCAGAGCCACCGTACACGAACGCAAAAATCCAGAATGCCATCTGACAAGTTGATCCACATCATCTACAGCACAAAACAGCAGCACTGAATGACAAACAACGTGCGGAATACAAAGAGACTGAATATAAAGACAGATTGTGCTTTATCACGCAGCTCCTTGATGAGGGGAACTCTTCTTTCTCTCTATACAATCTCAGAATTGAATGGACCCAGTATTTTCTCTTTTTAAGAAGAGAGGAGACAACTAAATCATGCTCACTGCTTGAAGACTTCATTTGTATTGTTTTGCGATTTTTTCGCAACACATTTATTTTTACGCATCAGACTCAGTGTGCAAAGGCCTTTAATGCTTTGTTTTTGTTTTTTTAAACTGTATTTTTTATATATTTTACCTTTATTCTACACCGCTGTTTCCATTGTAATTTTAACGGCTGGATTGACTTCCTTCTTCTATGATACCACTCCCTCCGAAAGACGCAATGTGCTCAGATTGGTTAGCTCGCCCAGTGTATTTTGATTCGCTGAAGCATCCGGAAACACCACGCCCCTTACCATTAGTTGATACATGTGCTTCAGTGGAAATGTAAATAATGGCATCCATATTATCAAATTGAGCCCGAATCAGACCCAGATAGCAGTAATGATGAAAAGGGTCAAGCAGAACCTCTTAAAGCACGGTTTATTTCCGGTTGTATTTGTGTCCAAGTGTTTAGATATGCTGTCACTTGACTTGCTGTGATTTGAGTGACTTTGGCCAATTTGTGATGGCTAGAAGACTGGGTCAGAGCATCTACAAAACTGCAGCTCTTGTGGGGTGTTCCCAGTCTGCAGTAGTCAGTATATATCAAAAGTGGTCCAATCCAACAGATGAGCTACTGTAGCTCAAATTGCTCAAGAAGTGAATGCTGGTTCTGATAGAAAGGTGTCGGAATACACAGTGCATTGCCATTTGTTGTGTATGGGGCTGTATAGCCGCTGACCAGTCAGGGTGCCCATGCTGACCCCTCTCCACCGCTGAAAGCGCCAACGATGGACATGTGAACATCAGAACTGGACCACAGAGAAATGGAAGAAGGTGACCTGGTCTGATAAATCATGTTTTCTTTTACATCACATGGATGGCTAGGTGTGTGTGTCGCTTACCTGGGAAACACATGGCTCCAGGATGCACTATGGGAAGAAGGCAAGCCAATGTGGAGGCAATGTGATGCTTTGGCCAATGTTCTGTTGGGAAACCTTGGGTCCTGCCATCCATGTGGATGTTACTTGACACGTACCACCAACCTAAGCATTGTTGTAGATCATGTACACCCTTACAGGTAAATGGTATTCCCTGGTGGCTTTGGCCTCTTTCAGCAGGTTAATGCACCCTGCTACAAAGCAAAAATGGTTCATGAATGGTTTGAGGAGCACAATGAGTTTGAGGTGTTGACTTGGCCTCCAAATTCCCCAGATCTCAATCCAATCAAGCATCTGTGGGATGTGCTGAACAAACAAGTCCGATCCATGGAGGCCCCACCTCGCAACTTACAGGACTTAAGGATCTGCTACTAACATCTTGGTGCCAGATACCACAGCACACCTTCAGGGGTCTAGTGGAGTCCATGCTCACAGGTCAGGGCTGTTTTGGCAGCAAAAGGGGGACCAACACAATATTAGGAAGGTGGTCATAATGTTATGCCTGATCGGTGTAGTCTTTTTTCTTAATATAACATACTTAACTTAATTTAGTTGACTTTAAAGTTTATATATAACATTAGACACCTGTATAACATTAGACACTTGAATATTTTGACGGTTCGTTTCATCCCAATGAAGCTTAATTGGCCCTGACTCTGAGCAAGACTCACACAGTGTTCTCTGGAAAGCAGTTTAATCTTTATAATCTTAACCACATTTTCAGTTAGCCTCGATGATTCATTGTAAATTCATTGCAAAGTACTAAAACTTTACACTGCAAGTATGCACACATTGATCTGTTCAGACAAGGTGTTTGGCTGGTTAGCCTGGCTTAGTTAGCCCCTGCTGGTAGATGCTGTGACTACACCTACACTTTGTGCTTTTAATTAAAAGGGAGTACTTCCATTCCTACAGCTGCCATATTGCAGATTCGCCTATTCATTTTTCAATTAGTGGTCCATTACCTCCTCTTCGAAGCCTGTTTACACCTCAAAGAGAAAGAAATCAAAAACAAATCCACATTTTATGTATGTATATGTTTTTGTTTATGTATTTGAGATGAAACAGGCTGGCATATGGCTCATTTCATATTGTTTATGGAGGAAGTTAGCAAGACGCTTAATGTTACAGCAGTTACGTTATGAAACTGTGATTTGGATGACATTTGGCTGAGAACCTAAATTCAATCTATGACTCCTGATTGCTGTAAATTTTTGAGTTATGACTTAGAATAACACAGCACAGCCAGCACATGGGGTTCCTGTAACGACTTTCTGACAGAACAGCAAGTGTACGAGAGCTTGTGGATTCTTAGAAATTGTCGAGTCTTGTTTTAATTTTAGCATGCCTTAGTCTCTGGCCTGACACTCCTAACAGCAGCCTAACTTTAACCTCTGGAGACTAAGCGCAAAGCTTCTCCAGATTTAACGGACAAATTAAAAGAGTCATTACATGCTCTACAATCTGAAGGAAGTACAGCGAGAGCATTCTGGGGGATTTGGAAGAGCAGTGTAGTTTCAAATGTGAAACTCAATGGGGCTTCCTGTTAAAGCTGGGCCGAACTCCACTTTGGATATTCACAACAGCGAGCTTGCAGTGGGGAAAACGTGTTTGGTTTGGCTGGGCTAACAGCAGCTGTAGGGAGGTGTGGGAAAAGGAGAGAGATTTCACCCCATTCATTATGGGAACATCTGACGTAATAATGATCGCTAAAGGCGCTTATGAGAAACATTCAGCTTGTACAGCGACCTCATAAAAATCACCCAAGCACCAGTTCTGTGGAAAACCTGCAGGTGGAAGCTGGAAAATGACACTTCACAAAATTTTCTCACAGAAAAATGATAATTCTGTCATCATTTACTCACTTTCATATTGTTCCAAACCTGTATGACTCTTGTTTGGAACAAAAAAATAAGATATTTTGGAGAATGTTCTAGCTGTTGTTGGCCATAAAATAGACTGCCATGCCATATTTTGAATGGTTTTTCCATCTGTCATTGTTGTATCATTTTTTTTTTTATTTATTTATTTTTGGATTAAAATCAGAATGCATTTAAATGTGATAAACAAATAGTACATTTTATTCATTTATTTAAAACAGAATACATTTACATGTAGTACAACACATACTATCAGTGTATTGATTTACTTATATACACATACAAACAAAAGAAACTCTAGTTGGTTGCTCAACTCTTCCTATGTAAGTGGGCAGTTCTTGAACAGAAAAAGCTGCAAAGTGGACCAGACTTTGTCTCAAGTCTTGTTACACAACATTGTGTGGGCTGGTTTTCATTATCAGTCTGCAGAAGGAACCAGTGAGAAATAGAGAGATTGTGTGTATCTGTTAAATCCAGCTGACAAATTGGTTACTTAACCCAGAAAACAAAATGTTTTGCAGTTCATAATTTCGTAATGCCATAGTTGTGTAGTTTCCTTCTCCTTTGGCTCAAATATTAATTTATTATGACTCCGTATTTCCGTGCTTCAGAAGATGAAGTGTCTTTGAACAAACAGTGCGCTAATTGCAGGCTTTGTCCTCCCTGAGGCAAACGAGGGTTAAGTGCCGCGTTGACGGCTACGGTGGAGATGGAGAGGGATTTTCATGACTCTAGTTCATGGGTCAGAGTTACTTGGGAATTAACCAAAGGTCACGTTAACTGAATATTTTTCCATCATTGACTGGTTTCTTTTTTAGCAGTGACGGATAAATCTAAAGGCCGTCCGTGATTTTGAGAAATCACACTGAAGCAGAAAGTATACTTTATTTTTTTACGTGTACACACACAGTCAAACGCATAGCCTTGGAAAGTATACTTAATTTGACTCGTTCGCATACACAGGTGTTCAATGCATGCGCAGTTTTGAGCAATCTCTCGCCACGAGTAACATCCCATGTAAATATCTCTGTACTCTTTCATGCTAGAGTTGATAAATGAGGGTAATTTCTAACCTCTTCACACAATCTCTCGTCTATATAGGCCTCCATTTTCGCTGTATCTTTCATGCGTTCCGCTCTGTTCGGTTTATACAGTTTTTCTTCAACTACCCTGTGAAGCCTTCACATCACGGTTGCCACCTTGTGGATAAACTAATTACTGCAAAAAAAATTAAATGTGCTTTTATGGTTACTTAAATCCAGTGGAGCGTGTACAGTACGCACAAACCCTTCTGATGGTGAAATTGGGTAGTTTTTTAGTATTTAAAAAATAGAGATATGCTATTTACACTAAGCAGTTTAAGCAGTATTCTCTGCTCTCAAATGCTGGGGGCGTGTCCGCTGTCGGCGCTGAAACCACACCCACTCGCGAGAGCTGCCGTCGAGAATGAATCCAACATACTAATGTATAGAAACAAAAGAATCACGTTAGAAGGTTGCAAAATTTTAGTTACTGTGGACTACCTACGAATTATAACATAAGCACACAAGGCAATTTACACTCATTAGTGGGCACGTACTGCCGACTATTGTTGAGTCGACAGATGTCGGCGCTGCGAGATAGGAGGATGAAGGCCAGGACGGGAGAGACTCTGTGTGGCCCCATATCAACGGTTGTCGGTGAGACAGGAGGATAAAGGCCGAGGCGGGAGATAGTCTGTTCAGCCCCATTCACCAATAACAGCGGATTATCAGTGAATCCCAGTTGTCTCTGATGAAAGTTTGTAAAACTATCCAGTGTAAAATGATCACTGCAGAGACAAAAGTAATCCACCCCTTCTTCATATCATCATTTTTAGGAAATTTAAATATGGAGACTGAGCTGTTTTGTGTATTACCGCAACAAGGTAATATGCATTTGCGTGACGAAGGCATTACTAGCTAGCAAAATGTAGGCTGTATAACTAATGTTAATGACACTCGAGATTGAGCGGGCCAGCCGCTGTAGCGTTAGAGGCAGCGCCATGCTCAGTGCGTCATCGACAGTTATAGTTTTTTGAAAAAAAAAACAAAAAAATCCTGAACACAGAATTGATGAAAAACTGTATAACGCTCTAACTTTACAATTCAGTACTACATAGTTCACAGTCTTTGTAATGTGTTTCAGCAATACATTTGTAACATTTATAATGTGTTTTCTCAGAATTCTCAGATTTGACTTTACAGGGACTTGAGTGACCCAACCAGATATTGGTGGGTGGAGCTAGTGTACTGTAAATAGAGTTTGCCAACAAGGGATGCTATTTGCACTTAGTTTAAATAGACACTCCGATGTATTTTTTTAATGTATTTTTACATATTGAATTTTGTAATATATTGTGTTGTTCATTTTTGCCCGCACAAAAGCTATTAAAAGTCTTATTTTTATTAAAATATGAAAATTGATATGACAGGTAATAGATTATGACAGAATTTTTATGACCCTGTCCGTCAAAATGAAGTCTAACATGACCTCTGGAATGAACCTTCAACCTTTGTGTTGGCAGTCCAGATCTTTACCATTGAAACCACTGAAATGTGCAGGAGACATTAGATTGATGAAGCACATACTGTGGTTTTATGTCCCTGTTCATTTTCTTTATGGAAAATATTATTTCGTCCTTCCTCTTATTTTTTCTTTTTTTTGACAAAGCATTTCTTGACTGTCTTTTTTGTGAAATTCACCTTTGACCTTTGCAGGAGACCTGTAATTTATTGAGGCATCACAGTACTAGAATACTATTTGGCATAAATATAAAACTATATTTATCACAGTCATTTTTAGTAAAGATGCTCCAATAAATGATGCATTCTGCCAAAAAGTCTCTGAAGAACCAATAAAAGCAGCAACATTCTGCACACATGACATCAGTACAGGTACAGTTCTAAAGCAGGACAGATGCTGTCATCATCTTCATTTGTAATTTCTGCACTGCGCAGGGAATTTCATCACAAATCTTCAAATGCCGTCAGTTTTTTGCATCGTCTTTTAGAGACAGGCCCTCGAGAGAGGGGAGTGAGATATATTTTGTTCTCTGAGTTTGATGAGATTGATGTATTTTTAGATGTGCTAAAAGCTCTGGGCGATCCATTTATTTCTCTGATTCTCTGGGGAAACAGCTAACATTAAGATAACAGCACAAAAAGAAGTATAAACTGTCATCTCATGCAGCAGACTGTGTTTAATTAGAGACAAAGCTGGCGTGGAAATTCTCTCTTGTTTTCTCGTTTGCTATTTTTATTTCTCTCTTTCTCTATTTCTGTTCCTCTGAGCCAAAGTTGTTCATAAATAATACAGATAATCCAGCTTTGTTTTGATGTATATAGTTCATGCTCAGTTGAGTTTGTGTGTGTGTGCGTGTAGGTGTGTGTGTGTGTGCGTGTGTGTACGTGTGTACACAGGCCACAGAGTGTGTTGGACACTTAAGTCACACTTAAAAATGTTTGAGGCGAGCACTAACCCCCTCTGGCACGTCTACGCCAAAAAACAGCACTTGCAAGTTGAGCTGCGCCGACCCGACACAATCTCGCCTCATGTTCACGTTCATGCGAGAGTGACAAAATGCTTTACGGCAATTCAAAAACAATGTATATATTATGAGTTTATAAGACAATTTCGAAAATTACCCACTTCCATCGAGATTTCTTGTACTGTGTTTGCAAAACTACTGTGCTGGTGAGCGTTGTAGTCGTTGTAGTCCAGAGCTGCGCTTGGAGTATTTACGACAGTGTGATTCACTGAAGGAACCTGTAGGGGGAGCTTCGCAAATCTTACCGAGTTCCGCTTTTTTTATTGTTTTTTTATTGTTAGCACAGCTCTGTCTCTTTAAATCCCATGTTAAGTGAAATGACCCTGCTGGAGGGTGATGGCCCACTGGCTCTAAACTCTTTCCGTCTCTGTCTGCTGATTTATATAATATGCATGTTTCCAGTATGATGTCAGAATGAAGTGGTTTCCAGTGGAGGTAGTGCAGCGTGTCACCAGAGTGGATTAGTGGTTTTGTTCATTGGGCATATCAGGAGCAGCTTTCCAGCTTTCTATCTATCTATCTATCTATCTATCTATCTATCTATCTATCTATCTATCTATCTATCTATCTATCTATCTATCTATCTATCTATCTATCCATCCATCCATCCATCCATCCATCCATCCATCCATCCATCCATCCATCCATCCATCCATCCATCCATCCATCCATCCATCCATCCATCCATCCATCCATCCATCCATCCATCCATCCATCCATCTATCTATCTATCTATCTATCTATCTATCTATCTATCTATCTATCTATCTATCTATCTATCTATCTATCTATCTATCTATCTATCTATCTATCTATCTATCTATCTATCTATCTATCTATCTATCTATCTATCTATCTATCTATCTATCTATCTATCTATCTATCCATCCATCCATCCATCCATATAAATGGGACTACATATGTCATGTGGATGTTGAAATATGGATATTAGTTGACAGTAGCAGTTGTAGCTGATCAGGTTGCTCCCAGAGTTTTATGGCAGATGTAGCTGGTCAGTGTGAACCAAGCTTCTCTTAAATTAGTCCAGCATATAGAGGGAATCTGTTTGTCTGGCTATCACCAGACCAAGCTCAATTTTAAATTGAACATTGGTCTGGGGAGTCTGCTATGTTTTTTTAAATGCACAAGAGGCATGATCAACGAGCATTATTCACGCAATTGGATAGTCCTTCAACCAATCAGATCAACGATCCAGGTGACGTACTTTGCAGAGTGAGTACGTAACCTCCAGACAGGTTTAGTTTGTATTGGTTTGTAGCATTGATCAGCGGTTTGCAGAAGCAGCAATGGCTTCGAGCGATTTTTGCAGGTTGTGCAAAAAAACGAAAGTGAGTGGTATTTACACCCACTCGTGCGATTTGTTTGCTAAACTAAAGAAGTCATTCAGCATCGTTGAGAGGTTAAAAGGAATTGGATTGACGGTCGTGCTTGCCGTCGCTTCTCTATCGTCATCGTGTTATACCCGCCAATAGCGAGCAAGGTGGATAAGCCAGTCTGTGATCGGTTCCCGCAAAAGTGTAACAGACACAGTAGAAATGAATGTACAGGTTACCAGACTGGGTTGCCGGGCGAAATCAAATCGCTGGCAGATCAGGCTGGGTTTACCCAGTCTATGAATCTGTATCTTTGGCTGTGAAAGGAGGTGTTCTCCTCTGTGACCCAACCACATGGCATCACTCAACAAAATTGAATCACAAATCCACACGGGAGGAAAGAAAGAAGGGAGATGGATGGGATGGGGGAGAAAGACAGTAAGAAAGAGAGCAATGCTGACACATCAGTTTTATCAATGGTTCTCCTTAAAGTCATTACAGTACATTACATCTCACCACGACACAAGTCCATCTCTTTGTTGCTTTGTATAGAAATAGAGAGCTGATTTACAGTGTATTAGAAAACCTATCCCTGTTCTTTCAGCCTTGTGTTTGAACTTCAAATTTATCTGTAAATAGGTTTTCCATCCACTATAAGTAAGAATACACCTTGATAAGATGGAGGCATACTGTTAAAAATCGGAATGGTGCTGCCAACATGCTTGAGTGCATGTCTTCAATTTCCACGTCTTGGATGGGTCTAATTGACAATTAAGTTGTCAGCAGTTTAATAGAATTTGGATAATGGAAGTAGAAATACTATTTCACTAAAGAGAGATTAATTTTTAACAATTAAACATAAACATCTCTAAATCCATCAGACTAGACCAGCTGGGCCAGTGAAAACCAACTTATTGGCCAGATAAGACCTGCAAACCACTTACACTCTAAGAAGAGTCTGTAAAAAATAGGGTACAATATACTGTCTTATTGTGTTATGAAGGAATTTTCAGTATTGGTTTTGTCGGTTCAGTGTGTTACCGCTGTTGGTGTTTGTTGCCATTGGTCATGTTCAGTTGCGTTTGTTGGGTCTTGTAAGTGACATACTTTAATCTGGTGATTGCCCTTCTTACAGTGACAGGCGAAGACGTCCTGTGCTGCTCTCTCTCTTGTGTAAATGAGCCAGTCCAGCTGTTGGGAATCATAGTGATTAGCATTGTTACATAAGCAAAGTGATTTCTGACTGTTGTTGATTTTGTCTGACGTCAGGCATGACCTATTTTGTTTATGCTGGCTGGGTAGCAGGGTGTTGTGTTTGTAGATGAGAAAAGTAGGGAAAAGGACAAGGTGAAGTGAAATGAGAGAGTAGTGATATCACATACTTGCTCTTTCCAGCTCTGATATTGACCTGACTGCACACAGTATGTGTGCCTGGTGCACACTGTATGGTTCTGGCTCAAAATGATCACTCTTTGGCCCTGTATTAAGATGCGTTTTGATCGATGAGGTAGACTTAACACTGAAAATTCAACAATATTACTGATCTGCCTGCTTTGACACCATTGTATGAGAAATGAACTCAGCTGGATGATGACATCACTGTTTTCTCCAGAGCTGCTGTATAGATAAATGAACTAAACTAATAACTAATGTTTTTTACAGTGGAAATGATTCAATATTGACCTAACTTAAGCTGGACAATGAAGCTATTTTCTTCTAGAGCTAAACAAACTTTGTTACATTATTTTCCTACTATCACTGTGAGTGCTGCTTTGAAACAATCTGCATTGTAAAAAGCGCTATATGAATGAAGGTGACTTGACTTCTGTTTATACCTAGTGCTTTAATCCGTCTCTTTTGTCCACTTTCAACCACATCTGTCCTGATTTCTTCAAGGGGACGGTCAATGGGTGGGTAAATCTATAAGCTTTTCCAGATCTTTTGATTTAATGAACAAAATAAGCTTGAGCAATTTACATATGAACATGACTGGAGACGACGGAAAAACATACGGAGAGCATCAGCTTTTGTTTCTTCTCTGACAACCTCAAGACCACACCAAACGCTGTGAGTGTGTTAGAAATCAGGAATGGCGAGAGAACATTGTGCTTTGTATGTTTTTTGTCTTCAAACCAAACTTGGGTCTTGAGCCGAAAAGTTTAAATCCCGTCTGGCTTGCTTCCCGTAATGTTTACGCATTAGGTCAGTATGTGGAGAGTAAGCGGTCTTTTGTGGCTGTTCGAACACATTTGATCACATGAGCGTCTGCAATACGAAAGCAATCAAGTCTAATGTGTTTTCGACTACCTCTGGAAGTGGACAAGCTCAAAACGTTTTAGACCCTGTTTACACCTGTATTTAGAGTCTTAAACTTGTGATCCGAATGACCAAAATGCATCTTAATACCAGGTGGAAACAGGGCCTTAGTGTGACTTGCTCACAGATGGCCAATGAGTCACCATTGTTAACAATCATGGCATCTGAAAAGGTTGCCCTCCTGCAGTGACTGCTAATATAATATTTATTTATGTAATATTTTTTAAATTAAAATAATGTGTATTTATGTGTACTAAAATATTCAATAAATATATTAATATTATATCACAACATTTTTTATATTGTCCAATCAACTTAAATAATTAATGTGGTTCAGATAACATAATATTTTGAGTTTCTGTATTAACTCATTTTTTTAATTTCAGTGAACTCAAAATTTTAAGGCAGCCAGGTAACTTAGTGTTAAGTTAAACCAACAATTATTTTTTATTGTATATATATATATATATATATATATATATATATATATATATATATATATATATATATATATATATATATATATATATATAGGAAATAAGATAAAACACACTTTCTTTTTTTCCTATTTACATTTATGTTTGTCACTGGACATTAAGATGGGGGAAGAGGATGTTTTAACATGGAACACATTTAAACACATCATCTTTACAAACACTATTCCAGTCTCTTTGGCCAACATGCACACACACAGATCTTTATCTGATTTCTCTCACAATTATCAACATTCTGCAAAAATCAAGCTTGTGATTTGTTGCTTTGTGTTGAATACATGTAGCTCACACACTGAGTAGCTCACAGGTCTCTCTGTGGATGGGGAGTGTGTATTGATATAAATGCTGAAAGGTGGACACTGTCTGGCTTTTCTAGGCTTTAACTGAAGCAACAGATGTGACAGTTATTGATCCTCTTCAGGGATCAGCTAATCCGTACCTGGCTCTTTGAAGCTCATGCTAATGTTACATTTGTGCCATCATGTATGTGTGTGTGTTAGGCCTAGATTTTATCCAACATTGTGAGACCTTTTACCATACTTCGTAAGGTCTTGTCCACATAGTAATACCTGCATTGCCATTTAGACCAGAGGAGACATGTAAAGAGACCAACCACAGTTCATTTAGTTTTAATGCACTATTTTGAGGCTGTATTATCTGCAATTGTATCAGATAGTCAGTAGACAGTCTGTGGTTGTGCTGTCTGAGGCTGAGATTAGGGCTAGATCATTGTGAGAGTTTAGGGAAAGTCTGTGTGTGATTATTGTGTGTTCTGTGTTCCAGGTGTTTTGGGTTGTTTAGTCTAATCTATCATTACTTTCATAAATGATAAGTGTTGTGTGGTTATTGATACACTCGGCTCTGTTTGAAAGCTGACTCATTTCCAATAAGCTGTTTGTTGCATTAATTTGTGATTTTCTAATTTCCAGCCAGCTGAACAGATCCTTTACATCTGCACTGGAAAAATCACGGCTGTTAGATCCAGGTTTTGTAGTTTTTGCATTGATTCGATTCAGCACATCTGATGTGTTTCATGACCACTGATTAGGTTTGAATACAGCACTTTGTTCCTGATAAAGCAGCATAAACCTTAATAAATTCAGCATTTGTAGACCATACATTAAAATGACATCTTTACACTCTTTTTGGAGGCCAAAGATTATGTTGATGTGATATAATTATATCTTATATGAAAAGAGCCACTGTTGGCTGACACTGAGATTGTGAACAACAAAGAATCAAGTTTGGGAATCGAGAACCAAAAGTATTAATTAAAAAAAAAAAAAAAAAAAAAAAACAACTAGATGGTTTTATGAAGTTATTTTCCATTAATTTATGGATTTGTTTATGCATTTATTTACTTGTTCATTAATGATTTTTTTTTTTTTTTGTGATAACTGTAAAAATTATCTTATGATGTATTTATTCAAAGTACCTATAATATACACACAGTATATTTAAGTAGATGTCAGATTTTATTTCAGACCAAATGAGAATAATACACAAATTGGTGTTTAATCTTAATGAAATTCCCATGGTTCATAGAAATTTCCACACATTTCTATGGGATGTTCATCTAAAAGTGGCATGTAAAAAGTGAATAGTTGGATCAACTTAAAATTACTTCGATTGGTTTTCTCAACTTAATTTATTACTTTTTATCAACTCAATTTCACTAGGTCAACCACATTTATATTATTTGTGTTCGTTCAATCCTATTATTTACATTAGTCTTACTTAATTTTACTGCATTCCAACTTAAATGTTAATTTTTCCCAAATAATTTTTTTTTAAAATTGCCTGCAAGTAAAAACCTAAATTTCAAACATAAAATTGCTTAAATGTACTATTTTTCTTTAGCAAATGGTCCATTGTCATCCTACACTCTTAAAAAATAAAGGTTCCAAAAGAGGGTTTTTGAAGTGATGCCATAGAAAAAACATTTTTGGTTCCCCAAAGAACCATTTACTTAACAGCTCTTTAAAGGAACACTCCACTTTTTTTTGAAAATAGGCTAATTTTCCAACTCCCCTAGAGTTCAACAGTTGAGTTTTACCGTTTTCGAATCCATTCAGCCGATCTCCGGTTCTGGCGGTACCACTTTTAGCATAGCTTAGCATGGTTCATTGAATCTGATTAGACCGTTAGCATCGCGCTTAAAAATGACAAAAGAGTTTTGATATTTTTCCTATTTAAAACTTGACTCTTCTGTAGTTAAATCGTGTACTAAGACCGACGGAAAATAAAGAGTTGTGATTTTCTAGGCTGATATGGCTAGGAACTATACTCTCATTCAGGCGTAATAATCAAGGAACTTTGCTGCCGTTCCATGGCTGCAGCAGTGCAATGATATTACGCAGCGCCCGTGAGCCCCTGCTTGCACAGGGAACGTGCCTTGCAACCATGGAGACGTTTGTGAGAGACGCTGCGTAATATCATTGCGCCTGCTGCAGCCATGGAACGGCATCAAAGTTCCTTGATTATTACGCTGGAATGAGAGTATAGTTCCTAGCCATATCAGCCTAGAAAATCGCAACTTTTCATTTTCCGCTGGTCTTAGTACACGATTTAACTACAGAACAGTCAAGTTTTAAATAGGAAAAATATCAAAACTCTTTTGTCATTTTTAAGCGCAATGCTAACGGTCTAATCAGATTCAATGAACTATGTTAAGCTATGCTAAAAGTGGTACCGCCAGAACCAGAGATCGGCTGAATGGATTCGAAAACGGTAAAACTCAACTGTTTAACTCTAGGGGAGTTGGAAAATTAGCCTATTTTCAAAAAAAGTGGAGTGTTCCTTTAAAGAAGCAGTGTGAAGAATATTTTTATAATCTAATGAACCTTTTTTCCACTATAATGAACCTTTTGTCCAGTGGAGAGGTTCCATGGATGGTTAAAGATTCTTTATGGAATAGTCAATGCCAATAAAGAACCTTTATTAGAAGTACTAAATTCCTTTGATAGTGATCCTTACTTGAAAGTGAACTGTCTATCATTTTGGAAGACATTTTTGGAATGATAGTTAACATGTTTGCCATTACTGCTCATGCAGTCCTAAGCTTAGGCTTCATTTATAATGTTTGGTTTATGGATCTTTTTGCATGCAGGGTGCTGGTTGGGTGACAGTGTTCACATTCAGAGGCACAACCGCTGTGCTGTAGTGTTTCACTCTATGTGTAATCCCTCTCTGCTGGGAATCATGGGTTAGATTATCACAGACTTGTATTAATAGACCGTTCCGATACATGCTGGGAGTCTAATGACATCATGTTGTGACTGAGCAGAGATGCGCCATGATACAGCTTGTTAAAGCGGTCTCAGATTAAAGCGTTTCACCAGTGATGAGATGACAATGAATGTGTAGACAGAAACTCAATGGGCCGCGCGTTTGAAAGAAATTCAACTACACAAAGACAACCACACAAAATTCTGACATCACAGTCAGCAGTCAAAGGAAACAGCTGATCTTTGTTTTATAATCTCTGTCTGGGTTTCTTTAGTGTGTATGACAGGTTCTGTAAGGTTCTTAAAAGTTTTAAATATAAACTCTAAAGAAAAATACAACTGGAAAGTGATTGGAAAACAACTGACCCTTCATATACTATTTTAATATAATATATAATATTGTATTGTATTGTATTATATTTATTAGAGTTGTCAAAATTACACACTTCGGTACCAAGTCGGTACAGAAATTTTAAAAATGTGACGCTTTGAGCGTTGTTGAGCGGATTTGTGAACACCTCTGATTGGTCATTGTGTTCACTCCCTCATCAGATATGTCTGTGATTGGCTTCAATGATCAACGCTTGAAAATCATGTTGTAAATAGTCATCAATGAGACTCTTCACTGAGCGCTTACAGAGATGCATACAAGAGCATTTGAAAGCAGGCGTCTATCGCGGACCAGTCCGTTGATAGATGCCTGCTTTCAACCACTCCCGTAGCCAATCACAGACATACATGTTGAGCGCGCGAACACAATGGCCAATCAGAGGTGCTTACGAATCTGCTCAACAGCACTCAAAGCGTTACATTTTTACAATTTCAGTACCGACTTGATACCAAAATTGGTACTTTTGCCAACTCTAGTATTTATTTATTTATTGGTACAACTGAGTACAAAGCTCCTACCCAATAATATGTATTTATTTATTTGTTTGTTTAATTCATTTTTTTAAATTATTATTTTAGGAAAATATTAAGTACAGGGTTTCCACCCTTTTTGATCAATGAATTTTCATGATATTTTTTAATGTTTTGCTTTTTTTCTTTTTTTTTTATGGATTACTGTGGACATTTTCTGTTGTATGTCATGTTCCATGTCCTGGGAATTAAACAATTTGAACAATTGTACTTATTAGTGCACAAAATGTCCTGAAATTTGAATACAAAAAAGAATTTTGAAGAATGTTTTTGAAGAATATTTTCATTCATACAATGAAAAACAATGGGAAACTGACCCACTGACTTCCATTGTACACACAAAAAACAGTGAGACATTTAAACAAAATAGCTTTGTTTGTGTTCCATGGAAGAAAGAAAGTCATACAGGCTTGTAATGACATTTAAAGTGAAGAAATGACAGAATTTGAATGTCTCTTTAAGGAAAAATTCTACAAAAGTAAATATGGCCTTTTTAAAGCTAAACTCTTAACTGCATGACACAGCCTCTTCTGCTTCTCTTGGCATCTGTGTTGATCATGTCAGATTCAGATTCATTCGTTATTGTCCTCGATAGAGGAAATTTGTTTTCACTGACTGTACCAAGAACAACATCCGGCATGCATAATATGCACATACTGCACAAAATACACATGTACATATTGTACACATAAATACACACATAAATGGCAACGGCAATAAAATAGTATGAATTTAAAAATTACGCATTCTATAAATTTAACGCTTATTACGGAGCCTGACACACAAGAAATAAAATTAAATCGTGCACACGATTTACTATTTCGTTCCCTCGATTTATAAATCATTGTGCGCACGATTTAGCCTACTATTTTTTTCCCTGCATGTCATGTCTGGGGCTCCGTAGCTTATAGCTCAGAGTATAAAATTTTTCCCAAGGCGTGATTTTTTTATGGGGTAGCTGTCTGCGGCCTGAGGGCAGAAGGGTGAAACATGAGTTGAGAGGGTGGCTGGGATTTTGTATTATGGTGTTTGATCTATGAATGGTAGCAGTGTCAGTGAGAGCCAACAAGTTGGGAGTGGGAAGACCAATTATTTTATGGTTCAATGTGAAAGTGAGGACAGTTCATGCAGAAGTCAATCCCAGTGTGATGGTGTGTGGTTTGTTAGTGGAGGTGAGGGTTGCGTGAGGGAAGTGTTTGGCCTCTGTTGGGTTTTTGGCAACGACGTGGTGTTTCGTACTGCTTGATGTATTCTGTGTTTTTCTTCATTCTAAGTAAAGACAGAAACGCATAAGAAGAGACACAAAACACAAACAGAGAGAGAGAGAGAAAGATATTGCAGGGTTTGTTTTCCCGTGGGATTAAAATGCCTCTGAGAAATTGAATATCTGAGGAACATCAAGGCCGTAATCCTGTTCTTAGCGGAACACAGAAGCTTCTTCCCGCCCTCTGTTTTTCCTTTGCTCATCTCTCTCTCTCTCTGCATCCATCATCTATCCATCATTCTCTCTCTTTGTCCTTGTGTCACTCTTGTTTTCCTCCATCTGTCCCTCTCATCCTCCTCTTTCTGCTTCTCACTTGTCATCTCACTTTCGTCACTGTCCCTCTTGATTTTTATGCATCATTCTTTATCTAACAATCGTGCAAATTTAATTGAAATAATTTGAATTTAATAAATTATAATCAATTAAATTAATTTAAGTATTAATAATTAAATTCAATTTGTTTTTAAATTTAATAATATAAAATATTAATTAAAAAATATTTAATTAATGCTGCAGAAAAAAAGCAACAAATAAAATCAACAAAATTCAATAATTTAGTTGATATTGATAGAAATGTATATAGCGCAAAATAGAATAAAATTATATAAGAAAAAAAAGTGTATTCTAAGAGAGTAGCAATCAAAAAAAAAATACCAAAAAGGAATAAATATCTGTAATAAATTTAGAAAGTAACATTAATTCTCTCAATTAAATTAAAATGTTCATGTGAATGACTTTCTAGCCCTGTGAAAAGCACTGCATCTACAGTATATTATATATCTGTGTGTATATATGGATTTATGTGTGTGTTTTCAAAAGCAGAGCTGACGTGAGTGGACTTTATTTACATCCTGCACTTAAGCAGGGAAAGAATTCACGCCGTGTTTATCAAACATCTCCTAATCGTGGCCTTTGGCATCCTTCAGCCTCATTGAGGACATAAGCGATCTGTCCTACACACTCCACTGGAGGACGGACAGAAACCGAGGATGGTGTGTTTCTGTGTGCGTTTTCTTTCTCTTTATCTCTCTCACTCAGTGCGTGATTAACTTGAACGATGTACAGTATTTGCACAATGATATATTGCTCAAGCAAATCAGGCTATTGTGATAATACAAACTAAATCAGAATTTTATATGTTCTAAAGAAAATGGGAGGGGTGCTTGTCCATACAAAAGAAAATTCTATTCTTGTCAGGACATTTAGATCCACACAATTTAGACAAACGCAGACCCGCACATAGAAACAGGCAGAAAGCACCTTGTTGTTTACCATGAGCAGATTCAGTCTGGCAGCCGGTAAAGTGTGTTTGTGTGTCATGTACGTTCAGATTAAACTGCCAGAGAACATCAGCTTCATCTCTGACAGCCTGTAATTTTGAACTGAGCTTGTCCAGACAGGCAAGTGTGTGTGGACCTTGTTCTGAAATATGAGCAAGTGCCACTTGCTAAGGCTCAGTGTGACTGTAGTAGTGCTCACACTTAAAGGGATAGTTCATCCAAAAATGAAAATTCTTGTCATTATCTATTTCATCAATTACTCACCCTTGTGTCTTTCCAAACCTGTATGACTTTCATTTATCTTCTGAACACAAATGAAGTTATTTTTAATAAAATCTGAGAGATTTCTGTCCCTCTGTTGAAAGTCTATTCACCCATGCTCAACTGTACTTGCTTGATGTGCGAGATTTCAGCAGTGGCGTGTGACACAATAACTCTTACTTGCCACTTTGGTTGGTAGAATTTTATATATAATATATGCATTTTTCACTTGTAGTCTTTTAAAAAGGCACCTGAATCGAAGTGCAATGTATAGTGTCAAAAATATTGATTTTTCGATACTTATTAATACTGAAATGCTTCCAATACTCATTTTCCACTGAATAGATACACGGTACTAGCTGTACTTTCTCTCTCTCTCATCTCTCCAACAGAGATTTGACACATAAACCCACTTACCCTCACTCACTCATTTCATTTGCTCCGGATGAATATTGTTGGCTTTAGAGGACTTGAATTTCAGCGTGGGATTGCACGTATTGCGTATAATTTTACTCATTCCTGCAGATTTTGTGCTCACACCCAAAGTATTGTGGTAGATTTTCCCCTACGCACCTGATTTAACTTTACCTGTTTACGTGGGGCGTCTCCTAATCGACTCCCGAGCGTCTCCTAATCGACACTCAATATTATACCTGATCTTTTGGAGCGTCTCCTAATCAACACTCAATAATATCCTCCAGAGCATTTCCTAATTGACACTCAATAATACACCTGATCTTACGGAGCATCTACTAATCGACACTCAATAATATTTCGGTCAGCATCTTGACCCCTAACTTGCTGCACAGCAATAACCAGACAGACTCCAGACTATACCTTAGAATATGCTTTATTCACGGCCGGAGGACATCGTATCAATCACAGAGAATCTCACCAGCAAGAAGAATACAACAGTTTATATAGGATGGGAGCATGGCAAAGCATTCTACAATATGATTGGTTCTTCATATCTCAAACCCTCATGTTACTAGGTAAAGCAAGATCTGCCCAAAGCATGTGTTTATTAGTTCCTTGGTTACTCAATATCATGGGGCTATTATATTTAGATAGTTGTCTAGCTGTCTGTTTCATTTCCCCTTTTCTTATATTTGGACATGATTCAGACACACACTGACTTAGGCTTATACAAGGTTTCAAAAGCATATGTTATTCCTGCAAGGAAAAAGAAATGTTAGTTATGATTAATTAAAAAAAAAATTCCATCACAGTATGCACACATAAAGCTGACTCTCAGTACTAAATTGAATTCTTTTACACTGCTTATTGTGCTTAAATTAGTCTAATACACACAAAATAATGTCAAAATGCCGGTCGAGAATTCATGTAAACTTGAGAAAACTTGAGTGAACGTAAACAGAGAAAGAAAAGAGAAAGAAAACCTGTGTAACAATGTAATGGATCTGTGCGTTAGGTCTTAAAGTGACGGCAGCCTAATATACCTGCTGCCAAATTATGAGATAATATTAAAAATATCTATATGGCAGTTTTCCCCCATGGTATTGATGTCATAATTGTGGCCAGTGAAAATGCTGAGTGGCTAGTAACTTTGGAAAACCACTAGCCACAGTGGCTGGTGAGCAAAAAAGTAAATGTCAAGCCTTGGCTGGAACCAATGAGGTCTGTTCTTGTGCATCAAGCTAGTACGGTTGAGTTTGCTTATCAATGTTTGAATGTGAATCCAAAGATAAATGAAAGTCTTATGGATTTGGAACAACATGTAGGTGAGTAACTGATGACAGAATTTTCATTTTTGGGTGAACTATCCCTTTAAGATGCGGTCACATTTACCATTTTTCTGTGAATTTTCACAAGCAAAAATGTAAAAGGAATCCATATGATATGGAATTTTGCATGAGGGCAAACAATTTCCCTATAGCCAGACTTTGCATCAAGTTCAAGTTGGTCACACAAACTTGACACCTTTAACAACAGAATGCTTCTTGATTTGAAAATGACTACTTTGTGAGCTGTGCTTCTCATCGTTACACAATTGACAGTGGACGATTGATATTTTTGCTCCCCAAATTTCTCTAATGTTGACCACATCTTTAGGGTTGGGACATGATTGAACACTTTATAGCATTAATAATATTATAGAAGCTTGGAGTGTGCTCTTTTGAAATGGGCCAATAAGGAACTACCCTACAGACCACCATAGCAACCTGAACACCTTAGAAACAGCATTCTAGCATTTTGGCGGGATTTTTGCACAAACAAGCGCCACCTACACTGTCAGATGATGGAAAAATCTAGTTGGTTTAAATGTTTTAAGTGTTGCTCATGTGTTTGAGTGATGCCGTTTGCCATTTAAAGGCCCTCCAGAAAATCTCAGTTCATTTTGAATTGTTGCCCCTCCAAGACATGTTCTTTATGTAACCTTTGCCTTTCTTCTGACAGATGACTTAAAGAGTCTGACTCACATGTGAGGTCATTCGTTTTTAATGAGCTGTTCGGTTTCTGGAAGGAAATCAGAGCGTTGACGTGTCTGATTTGAAAGCATCACCACCATCTTCTCCATACTCTGAACTTTAGCTTATGTTTTCTGTTTTGGGCGGTTCTATTTTGCGCATGGATCAATATTCAATGGCCAGGGACTTTAGTTGAGTTATTTGAGAATGAGCACTAAACTCTTAAAAACACTCTGCATGCTCAATACTCTTTTGTTTGCATGTTAGATTCAACATACAGAAGTCTTGTTTTTGTACAGTTTATGGAATTTTTAAGTTGATGATTTTGTGCTTTGGAGATTAAAAAAATATGTTCTTCAGATCAGTGTTTTGGTTTTTGGGTTCTTTAAAGCACCAGTAAATGGTTTTCTGAAATACTACAGAATAAAATGTTCCTTATATGGAGTTTAAAAAGGTTCTTCTTTGGCATACGGCTTTAAACCTGAAAGACTTTTTCTTTCTTTTAAAGGTAAAGTGTGTATTTCTTGCCACTAGCGGCACTGAATCAAACCTGTTTGTTTAAACAGCATGACATAGCAACTTTGACTCATCCAATGCCATGATTCGGGATAGAGCTGGACGAGGTAGTCATTGAAACTTGTTTGAAAGCAATAATTATTTATGCAATTTTGTGGCATATAAATGACACACTGTGCTTTTAACATGAAGTCAGAAGGTAAACTGGCAACCACAAACTTTCCAAATTACTGCAAAATGTATAATTGGAACAATGAAGAAATCTCAACCTTCCCATCTGCCCTTGCTAATGAACACCTGCACTGTAATGTCTATTTGCATCATCTTTTTGGTGTATGTTTTGTATAATTTAGTAATGGACATAAACTCTGTGAACTCTTCCATTGTTCATGACGTTCTCCAATGCCCATGAGCGCTGCTGTTTTTCCATCCAATACTGGTCCCGTATTGATTGGCTGCTTTGGAAATATTATATGGAAAAGAGAGGAAGAGATCGTCTCCCGTGTTCCCGTGGCACATGATCTGACATGCTTTTGGCACAACACACATTAGTCAGATTTCAGCTGAGTTAAAAGTGAACTTTTCATCCATTCACTCAGCCAGCTCTTTATGATGAGAGAAAGAGGGAGGGATAAATAGAAAGAGTTGGACAATACATGCTTTGTACACCTCTATGATGGAGGGTAAAGGGTAAAATGATGTAAGTGTGGTCACCTCTGAAATATTCCAAACAGCAGTCTTTATGCAAAAACACACACATGTGTAGTCATACTGATGCTTTTTAGCTAATATTTGAATGACAGAAAACTGTTATCCAGACTGAGAAATTTCACCAATAAGTCCTGGCAGGTTTTCAACTCCTCAGCAAATCAGGAAACAGCCTGGGGTTTCAGAACAGGAAGTCTGTTGATGATCAGATGTACATGGTCTGGCTGTCAGTTTTTGATCTTATTTACACAGAAGGAGAATCAACTTTAGGGCTGAGCTACGGTTAGTTTGATTGACAGGCTTTCCAGCCCATTTTGTAAAGAAATCTGTGGCTTTTCTACCTAGCTCGGGACTTTTTAGTACTGACTAAAGCTTTATAGTATTAAAAACAGATTATAATTTCCAGTGTTGGGGAAAGTTATTTTTAAAAGTAATGCATTTCAATATTGTGCCACTCCTTAAAAAAGTAACTAATTGCGTTACCTAGTTACTTTTTATGGAAAGTAATGTTACGTTACTTTTGCATTACTTTTTCTCACATGGGCTGGGCATGCTTTTGTTTTTTAATAACAACACAAAAAAGTTCAATTTTTGGCAAATGTAAAGGCCCTTTCACACCAAAAGTGAAATAAGCCTTAGGCTGAAGGAAATGCAAATTCATATCTGTACAGTAGAGGGCGCAGCTCAAACAAACCTTTCAGCTGTGCAGCTATTTTGGATTGCATAAAGGCCCCGATATACTTCAAACAAAGTTCTTTTTCATTCTTCGTTTAGGGGTAAAACGAAGTTCGAAATGCGTGACCAGCGACTGTAAACGAACATCTGACGCCACCCACACTGCTGAGATCCACGTTTAGATGATTATGTAAATATGTGCCATGCACTTTCTTCTCAGTAACAAAATAAACACAACAAAAATGAGAAAACAGCAAGCATTTATTATAGAAAGCATAAGAAAAGCGTCTGATCATAACAGCATGGGAATGTTAGCACGAGCTCTGCAAATTAGCACTCCAGTCACGTCACGTCTTCATATAGCACTTTATTCAATAGATTGCTTAAAATCAAACAGCTTTACAGTATCAAACATGAAAAACAATGTCAGTGCCTCATTTTTTTACAAGCACAACTTCATTTTGTACTATAAAGCGGCTATCCAGCGTGTTCATGTTTTCACCCGCGGAGATCTTACCTCACCGAACTCAAAACACACTAAATGAGTCAAAGACGCATCCCATGTGAATGAAGGTGGAGCCTCAGCGCACACCTGTTACGTTATCGTCACGGACCAATGGTAGTACGAAGGTGTTTTGCAGCTGAACTTTTCATGAAAGTTCGCTTTGGCAAGCAGTTTCGAACTTCCAAAAAGAACACAAAATGTTTTGGCCTGATTTTGTTCGAAATGACGTCACATCAGTTCGTTCTTAGATTTCGTTTGAAGTATACTGGGGCCTTAAGAATAGGATACAGGAAGAGAAAGTTCAGCACGCTTACTTAGCAATACATTAAAAAATAAAATAAAACAAATGTGGTTTAACTGAAGTCATTTTTGCCTATTAGTATTGTTGTGCCATCTCTCGGAAATTAGTTTTTGCTAGGTGGGAAGTCATGAAGTCATAAAATCAGGTTTGTAGAACATACACAAATATAATATGTTTTTTTGACACTTATGACTGCCAGAATTCAAATTTGAAGTTTTTTGTTTGTTAGCTGTTTTGACTAGTTTGATAATGCATTTAGTGAAAAATAACAATGTAACAATGTCCTGGTAGCAACCTCAGCATTGTGCTCAGGTGAGTACCACTCATGTTTTTCAGATGTTCAAATCTAATCGAGATTATTTGCTTCTCTCTATAGATGCTGTGTAAAATTAATTTGCAATAAGACTTGTGATTTTACACATACTTTACCAATTTAAGTAGAGTCCTGCTGGCAATACAGAAATGTGGTTGGGATTAGTTTGGTTAGGAATTTTTGTTTCCAACAAGGGCAAGACGCAATCTCTCTAAAATTTGTGGCCATCGAGAAAGAGAGAGAGATGGAAAAAGGGGTTGGAACAAAAGAACAGTACCTGAACACTGGAGCAGGAATGTGGTTTTTAAAATGAAAGTGGGATAAAAAGAGATACACTGGGAGAGACGGCAAGAGAGATGGGCATTCATGCCTTTCAACCTTCTTTTGATGAAAAGCTTCCTTTCAGTGTGACTGTGAAAGAGGGATTAGGGAGAAGTGGATGGTGAGAAAGAACAGTGCATTCCTCCAAACGCCGCTCCCATTCATCCGTCAAAACACCTTAATTCACTCTCCGTCTCTCACCGCTGTGTGTGCGCTCATGTAAAAAAATATTAAGAAAGCTGATATTGAACTTGTAGCCATTCCTTGCCTTTTTTAACTCTTTCTCTTTGCTTTGGTCTCCATGTAGCTCGGTTAACGTGAGTGGTGCCATGCGTGAAAAGACCCAGTGTAGCCATGAATGAAAGAGTGAATCTGCAGGTAGAACAGTGGCTGAAGTGGGAGTTAGGGTTAAAAAGTAAAAAATACTTGTCATAATAGTATCTCCTTATCAAGTCACATGATTTGAGGTATTGTTCACATCCATAGTGTAAATGGTTAAAAAAGTGGAATACTTATGGTCAGGGTTTTGTTCAGATCCCTAACTCAAAGTGTGAGCAGTAGTCGTAATGGTAGACTGCAGTTACAGACCGCAGACTTTTCAATGCTTCAGCTATCTAATACAACTCTCCCGAGGATTTTCTTGAGAATAGCTTCGTTCATCAATATCAACCTCATTTCCTTTTAATGAACTCATCTTGCCTTGAGGATAATACTAGTGTAGTGGCTCCTCATTAATCATTTCAGGCAAATACACAAATGTGAATCTACAGCATTCCAAAAGATTGAATCTCAGCTGAGGCCTAACACCATCATGAACTGACTGTCTGCTACAATGACCTTTGACCCTCCCCCGTGTATCTCAAAAATGTGGAGTTTGGAATTCTCGGATCCATGCTAGAGGTCTGCAAATGCTTTAGTTTGACACTCGTACCCAAGACCTGAACCCAACCTGTATATGTCAGTGTCGATGCGGTTGGCATCTGTAAGAGAGTGTGAATGATGTGTGTTAGAGGAATTTGAAAACTTTAAATTGGATTGTACTCAGGCAGAGACGGGGACAGATGAACTCTTGTGGACCCGCGTGCGAGTGCATGTTGTCGCGTGTGTCGGCCTGATAGGACAGGCTGGCATGATGCCCAGCTATGGGCTGCCCAGTCAAGCAGCGTTTCAGGCTGAATGCGGCCAATCTTCCCCCTTGACGTATGCTCTCATTCACATCTTAATTTGTGATGTTATGCCAGCTGACTAGTCAATCAAAATATTAGATTTGATATCTCACTGTGTAAAAGGTGCTGTTGTTTATTCACTAAAATTTGATTTAATTGATATTTTGTTGTTCGCAAATCACATCAGGCGAATGGAATTTAAAGAACTGGGTGACTGAATTCCTGGATGCTCAAGGATGCGTCTGCCAGGAGTTCATCAGGTTTCTGAAGCTAATCCTCATGCTTTCTGATTGCTCTGTACCAGCGCTCATGCCAGCGCTTGTACGATATCACTCAAAGGCGCACATTGTGCTGAAATATCACATTATGGCCTCACATGAGTCAGCAGCATGGGTCCAATGACTGTGTCCCAGACTCCTTTGTGTCAGATACACATGTGACGGTGAGACACTGTTATGGGTCAGTGTGGGCATTGGATACAATGCAAGGCCTTGAAAAAATAAGGAGTGTGACATCACTTCCTGTGAAGTATGACGTTTGAAGTAGTGCTGGGCGGGATACCGGTTCATATGGTATACCGGTTTCACCCTTTAGGCCCGATATACTTCAAACAAAGTTCTTTTTCGTTCTCCGTTTAGGAGTAAAACGAAGTTCGAAATGCGTGAGCTGCGATATACTGTAAACGAACATCTGACGCCGCACACACTGCTGAGAGCGACGGTTAGATGAATATGTAAATACATGCTGTACACTTTCTTCTAAGTAACAAAATAAACACAACAACAAAATTGAGAAAACAGCAAGCATTTTTTATAGAAAGCATAAGAAAAGCGTCTGATCATAACAATATGGGTATGGTAGCACGAGTTCTGCAAATTAGCACTCCAGTCACGTTTATTTATAGAGCACTTTATTCAATAGATTACTGAAAAGCAAGCAGCTTTACAGTATCAAACATGAAAAACAGTCAGAAGCACAACTTAATTTTCTACTATAAAGCGGCTATCCAGTGTGTTCATGTTTTCACCCGTGAAAATCTTACCTCAACGAACTCAAACACACGAAATTAGTCAAAGACGCATTCCACGCGAGTGAAGGCGGAGACCTGGCGCACACCTCCTGTTACGTTATCGTCACGGACCAATGGTAATAGGAAGGTGTTTTGCTGCTGGAGCGAACTTTTCCTGGAAGTTTACTTTGGCAAGCAGTTTCAAACTTCCAAAAAGAACACAAAACGAACTTCATTTTGGCCTGATTTTGTTCGAAATGACGTCACATCAGTTTGTTCTTCGGTTTCGTTTGAAGTATACCGGGGCCTTTACAAAAAAGAACTGCAGTATATTGAAGATCATCTGCAAAAGTGCAGTTGTATTGCAGTTTTCTATGTGTAAAAACTGGAGTAATCTTTTATAAAGGCAATTTCAAGACCGATATGTATTTTTCAAAAACCACCATACTGGTGCGTAGCTGAAACAGCTGCTGTATCTACTCAAGGGCCATAAAGTGCTATGTAGAGTGTATAGAGAGCGGATTTCTATTAACTACATGCCCTTCTTACACTAATAGAAACAACTTTATAACACAACAATAAATAACTCACAAAACGAACTCTCTTTAATACTGCAAATACCATGTAGAGGCATAGAATTTCCGCGATGCTGAAAACACGAATGAAATCACGGAATCCAGTCACAAATTGAACTTACTGTATAAAGCAGAACATCACAGAATTTGACAATTTTTGGATGAATAAATCAAAATTAGGGCTGTACAATGGATCAGATATCAATATGGACTAGTCACTTTATGAACATTTCACTGTTTGATTAATTTGAGAAAACTATCGACATTTGTCGTATCATATACGCCTGAAGTCAAACGTCTTCACCACCCTGTCAAAATAAAAGTTTGGTATAACTTGAAATAACAGAAATATACTATTGTACAATTGAGTGTACTTTGATTAATAGAGATAATAATAATCAATAATAATAATAAAACCATTTATTAAAACACAAACTCAAAGGTCTTCATTGAAAAAGTCTTTAAAAAGTTTTTTTTTTTTTTTTATTGGTCAATAACTTTATGATGTAACTGCTGACACTACTGATCAAAAGTTTAGGGTTAAAAAGATAAAAAATAATACTTTCATTTAGCAAGGTTGCATTGAATTGATCAAACTTGAGAGTAAATAGGCTTACATTATAATGTTACAAACATTTTTTATTCAAATAGAAAACCATTAAAAATATTTTACAATATTACAGTTTTTACTATATTGTTTGGTCAAAAAAAAAAAAAAAAAAAACCTTGGTGAGCATAACAGACTTCATTCATAAACATTAAAAAAATCTTACTGATCCCAAACTTTTGAACAGTAATATACTTGTATTACATTCAGTACCATTTTTTTTTATATATATATATATATATATATATATATATAAGTAATAATAACACTGTTTATTAAAATACACTCAAAGGTCTTCACTGAAAAATCTTGTAACTGGTGGCACTACTGCTCAAAAGTGTAGGGTTAAAAAGATAAAAAATAATACTTTCATTTAGCAAGGTTGCATTAAATTGATCAAAATTGACAGTAAAAAGGCCTACATTTGTAATGCTACAAACATGTTTTATTTCAAATAAATGCTGTTTTTAACTCTCCTTAAAGATTATGAAAAAACTATTAAGGTTTCCACAAAAAAATATTAAGCAGCACAATTTTTTTTCAATATTGATAATAAGAAGAAATGTTTCTTTAGCGAATCAGTATTAGAATGATTTCTGAAGAATCATGTGACACTGAAGACTGGAGTAATGATGCTGGAAATTCAGCTTTGCATCACAGAAATAATGAAAAAAAATATTTCAAAATATATTCAAATAGAAACTATTAAAAATATTTTACAATTTGCCAATAATGCCATTTTTGTGCTGTACATAGTTGATATGCTACCAATATGCTAATACTAAACAATATGATAAAATACCTTACTTTATTAAAAAATGAAAAGGTTGAATTTATGTTGTAGATGTTGTAGCTGAAAGAAAAGCTCTTAACAGTTATGATGTGTTAAGGCCTGTCCAGTTAGCGCTCCCACGCTGCTGGACACATTTTGATTCCTCCGCAGACTAGCAGAACCCCAGCACTACTCCGTCCTGACAGCTAAATTATATTTGCCTTCACCTCTCATTCATATCTCCTGAGGTGATATGATGAATATTTCAGTTTTCCAGAGTGTATTTAAGTCTTGCTGGATGAACTTGATTCTTGCCCGCTGGGTGTTAAATGTTGGAATGGAGTTGTTTCTGTATCAGGGAAACAAAGGCTAGTCAATGTTACTTGAACTTTCTGCATATGAACAGACATGTAACCCTCAGGACACAGAGATTGCTGTTGATACTCACACACGCACATGCACACACACGCACATTTAACAGGACCTCACCTTAGGCTAGCAATGAGATGGAGTGTATCCCACCCACATGGGCACAAAGGAGTGTGTGTGAGTGTATTTTGAGATTTCATCTCTATGTGAATGTCAAAATCACCTCATTTGACCTGTGCTTTCTGCTCTGAACCTCTTCCTCTAAAGTTGAGTCTAGTTCTAGTTAGTTTGGGGCGACTCTGCATCTGCACTCTTGAGAATAGGCTGACAGCTGGCCAGAGGCAGATTTTATTGCAGAAGCCCAGGAGACTCAATTTAGTTCTTATTTATGAATCCTCGTATATGTTCACATGTTTCTCTTTTCCAAAATTAAAATTAATAAATTAATAAAACCTAAAATAAAAAAAATAAAAAAAAGATACATTATGATACAACTGTTGTTACATTTTATAGTACCCATGTTCATTTTATTCCTCATTTGAAATATGACTCCTGATTTTAATATATATTTATATACAGTAAAATGTTTGGGAGCAGTTCAATTTTTTTTTTTAAATATTTTTAAAATTAGATTTTTATGTTCCAGGGCATTTATTTGATCGAAAATACAGTCAAAAACAGTAATATTATGAAATATTATTACAGTTTAAACTAACTGCATAAGAAATCATTTGAAGAACGTTTGAAATAGAAATCTTTTGTAACATTATGAATGTATGTATATAATCTATTCATTTTTATTCAGTAGGATGCATGAAATTAATCCAAAAAATATTTTTTGAACACAAAATCAGCGTATTAGGATTGAAGAGATCTAAAGGATTGTATGATATTGAAGTTCAGCTTTGCCATCACAAAATAAATTACTTTTTAAAATATATTAAAATAGAAAACAGTTGTTTTAAATTTGAATAATATTTCACAATTTTACTGTTTTTACTGTATTTTTGATCAAATAAATGCAGCCTTGGTAAGCATTTTAAAGAGACTTCTTTAAAAAATGTTCAAAAATCTTACTGATCCCAAACTTTTGAACAGTATAGTCTGTAAACACTGCCCTCCAAAAGTTTGGAAACACCCCTGGCAAAGTGTGGTTTTGGACAATGTCAGCAAAAATCCTTATAATTTTTTGGTGCAAATACATTAAAGTAACTTGACATTATCATTGAAGACCAGCAATAATAATTTTCATTTTGATTACATAATAATGGCAATATACATGCCCCTTTGCCAGCTGTGATGCCTGGTTACTGGTTTAAACTTGGCCCAGGTTTGTAAACGATTTTTGGGTCAGCACACCTTAATAGCTTCAACAATTGATTGCCAATTAAGTTTAGAATACAATGAACCAATTAGAATCGAGTTTAGGTCAGATAGCTGCTAATGGTGGATATTTTGATGAAGTTTTTTCTATGTATAAACTGTTTATGTAATAAAATATGTTTTTGTAGTTTGTGTTGTCCCTTATCAGTGCAAAATTATCACAAATTAAAAAGGATTCATGCCAATATTGTCCAAAACCCCACTTTTCTAGGGCGTTTCCAAACTTTTGGAGGGCAGTGTATATATATAGACACCACACTGATGTTGACTGATTTTTCCTGATTTAAGTGGAAAGTGAAATGACATGTAACATAAAACAGTGATTTCGTGTTTTGTCACGCTATACCTCTACTTGCTAAAGTAGCTTGTTGCTGGAAATGCTACACTATTACGGAAAAATGTATGCTAATGAATGCTTATTAAAGATGTAGTTACTTTAGCTAAAGCTAAAAGTCACTTAAAGACATTTTTCAGTAAATATCCTGTTTCACACATTACATTTAGTGAAATGCATCTGTTCATTCTTATCGCTGTTTCAATGAAATAATGAGATATATTCTCATTAAAATGATTTAATTTCATTTTCCTTTCAGGTCATCTCTGTGGGTGTCAGATTTGACTCAATCGACCCTTTGCTCATTGCATTGCTTTTCTTCCACTAAAATCTCAGTCTATTTCCTAGTTCAAACACACTCATAGTCAAGCTAGCTGTTGGCGTTTGGGGCGTCTGTGAATCTGCTCTCTTGAGAAAGAGCTGACAGATTTCAACAGGAGAGAGAGAGAAAGAGAGAGAGAGCAAACAAGAGAACGAAACAGACACACAGACTGATGCATAAAAAAAAAAAAAAACTGTGTTAAACAAGAAGAGGTTTGCACTTGCTCTGATCCAGCCTGAGGTGCTGAGATATTCCAGACAAACACAGATCTGTGCATGTGTGTGATTCATCAGTCGCTGGTGACTGATGTGGGTGTTGTGTTGAAAGAGTGAAGAACAGAAAGACAGCTGAATTGTGTTTTTTGTGCCCTTACTTCATGAAGGGAACACAGTGTCTGCTGATTCATGGACAGCTGCTCAAGGCTTTACAGAGTGTGCAGAAAGTTTTGTGACTAGTGCCGTCTCATTTCAAACACACTTTGAGGTGAATTCACACTACAGCGCGCAATATTTGAATGTAAAACCCTGTGTTGTATTCATATACAACCTACTGTCCAACTTATTATATGTATAATCTTTATATTTCAATCAAGTTATAGTCACATTCTACGCAAATAAATTTAATTATAGAACATGCCAAATTTAGAAATATTAGTACTAATTATTCAGATTTTGTAACTACACCATCTGCAATTTTGCCATTTTATTTGTATAGCACATTTCATACACAATGGTAATTCAAAGTGCTTTACATAAAGAAGAACAATAAAAATAGAACATAAGGAATAGAAATAACAGTAAAAACAGAATTTTGCTATCTGGATGGCTAGGACATTGGAAGAGCTAGGACATTTCAGGGAGTTTTATTTGTTGTTGTTGTTGTTGTTGTTGTTGTCCCTCAGAGTGGATATAAACGGATCTATCCATCAGAGCGGATCTAAATGGATCTTCCTCACACGACAGGACCGTTGTCTAGCTCTACCTGTTAAGGCACTTCAAACTGATAAACAAAGTTTCAATCTCCCCTTTTGCCAAGACATCTCAAACTGTGCCACACAGGCCCAATCCCCCTTCTGGAGATATCTTATCTATGCAACGCAGTTCAAAAAATTATAATTTTACATACATAGCCATTCCAAATTAGTGTATTAGTGTATCTTAGAAATAATAATAATAATAATAATAATATATATATATATACATATTTTATGTATAACTTATATTTGAAAATTGAAACACACACACACACAAACACACACACACACACACACACACACACACACACACACACACACACACACACACACACACACACACACACACACACACACACACACACACACACACACACACACACACACACACACACACACACACACATCCTGTATATAAAACATAATTTTATTTTATAATAAGATTCCAGATTATATAACTATATAGAGTTTATTATATTGATTATATAGGCTAATTAATTATAAATACATTTCATAACCAATAATGTGTATTTATATATTTTTAAAATTAAAACTAGTTTTATATGTATCTATATCTATATTATTTATTTATTTATTAATTAAGGCAAATTGTTTTTAGAAATTTCACAATTTATTCTCCATTGATGGCATATATACAGTATTTTTTATTTTTTTATAATCTATATCATTTACTTGTTAAATTTATTACATTATATTTCTATATTAATTATTTTCTAAATTATTATACTGTAGACACACATCATGCTGCAACTGGCTCTTTGTATTATATGGTTGTATTTTATTATTTGCATTTAGCATTGTCTATGATGCTTGTGGTAGTCTGTTGCATCCTCTTCAACCTACCACCTAGAATTGCCTTGCAAGCTGGGCAGTTGCACCATGCAAATTGAGATAAACAGTAATTTTGTGGGTGTGTTTGCACCATTACCCGATTTACATTCGTCCTTGATGAATACTTCCTTTGTATCTCAGCAACAAGGTTCACTAAACAGCGCACTGTTCTCTCTCTCTCTCTCTCTCTCTCTCTCTCTCTCTCTCTCTCTCTCACACACACACACCAAATTACAAAAGTCCAAAATATCTCATGCTGTCAAAACACACAAAGATACAGAGGAGATTGACTTTTCCAGTAGACTTTGTCCATAATGAATGTTAAAACAAAAGCAGAGGGAACGGATTAACCAAAGCCCATCTGGAGAACAGGTCAAGGACTGAGTCTTCTCTTGTACATTTTTTTTTCAGCCACTAAACAAGGTTTTTCTTGCTCATTTGAAGTAAGAGAGTTCAGTGTACTGTGTAGACTACTGTTTGCAGCCCACCGAGAACATTTGTTGAAATTGTTCAAAATGTAAAAAAAACTGAAATTGCCATGATTTCATTGCAGTTACTGTATGTGCACTGTAACATATGACCACCCTCATTTGCATATATGTGACCAATCACGGAAAGTAGGGACACAAGTCGGTTCTGGGGCATTTTGAGATTCTGAAAGTGTAGTCTCCAAGCTTTCCAACGATGTGTAACATATGGAAATCTGATAATATTTGGAGAAGTTGTGGCCATTTGAAGGTAGGCACTCAAAAAAGCTCTAAAGAGAGAAAATGCCTCTAAAACTTGTGCAGTTCTCGCCTGTTCTCACCTGCTGGGAGTGACAATAGGGCTCATTTACATCTCATTTAGATAAGCCATACCCCCTGTAAAGCTGCATGGTTGCATAGCAACGACAGACGCAACGGGAAAAATCGGACCGCATACTATTAATAATAAAAGATAATGTACATTGTAAATGTCAGTAATTTATCTTTTAATTTATCTTTCCTGGTTTAGACCTCAATTAGTGGTTAGACCTGGTTTGAGTCAAAGGATTAAAAAAATCCTGTACATTAAGCTCTTCATACTTTTACTTTTGACTTAATAACGCACATTTTACGGCTACGGATACTTTATACTTTTACTTAAGTAGGAATGTAATCTGATACAATTACTATTACGTTAGTAAATCCTTGTTAAGAATATTAAGTAGCACTTTCTCCACCACGGGCTAAAATTATTAGCATCACATTCAATTCAAGAATGCTAACAGGCAGGTTTACGTGGGCTAAGTCATTCACACCAGTCACTTCAAGCAACTGAAGTGTTATTCAAATTAATAGCAGATGCTAACATTACCATCTAAAAGCACGTTATAGTAATTAAATTAAAACAACAGTCCTGAGCTAGGTAATAACAGTAGACACATGAGAAAACGTGTACGTGTTCTTAGAATGAACACAAAACTTTGATGTTTATGGAAACTCACCCCATAAGAAACAGAAAAGTATTCTTGCAGATCTTGTTGCCTCCAATGAAATAAGTCGTTCAGGCACACTTTCTCTTTGTCGGGGTCTTCTTCGTGGATGTAACCATCTGTTTGCCTCTAAATGTCCAATAATTCGCCACTTTTTTCCGCAGCTAAAGAATCCAGCAGAGCTGGCGCTGCATACTAAGTAGCCATGCTTCCCTTGGAGGGTGGGGGCAATAACAAAAGAAACAAAAGCCGGCGTATCCGATTCCAGTAAAGAAATACAAACAGACAATGACACGCCCCTACTGCGAGATAGAATCTCAGAAAAACAAGCCGATTTCAAACTTAAAATGTACGCTTTTAAATATACCAATACTGCTATCTCAAACACGGAGATGCTTCTTCGTGATCTCAACTAACAGATTCTGCAAAAAAACGAAAATCACCCATTTTGAAAAAAAAAAAACCACTTCTTTCTCATTTTGCGCGAATGTTGTGCTGCCGACTTGTGTCCCTGGTTTCCGTGACGGGTCACATATCTACATATTGTATACATGTTTTACAGATCAACACCTATACACTGACATCACAACAATGTGAACTCTTGATTGGCTAACAGAGGCTACTACATGTATTTACATATAGAAGTCTTAAAGGTGCAATAGAAAACCGCCTGTTTAAAACTATAGATCAGCAAGAGAGCTGAAAATATTGAATTGAAATAGACTATTGAATATTTGTGCAAGAAACCTTGACTATGCTATGAAAATCAAAGAGAAACTGATGAGAAGTGTGAAAATTATCAGAATTATGAGAAGCAAATGGACATGCATACTCAAAAGCGGGTTAGTGTGCGGATTTAGGGCGCTGACGCTCACCTGCTTGGTGGCAGTCGGCCTGACAGTCGAGCGGATTAGACACTGATTTAGATCCATGTCAGTGTCCCTGAAGAACTCTCCCACAGGGAGCAGAACGCGCTGCACCACGGGCCACAGAGCCCAGCTGCTTCTCAGCTCACTTTCACTGCTAATACCCTAGAGCAGTAAAGATAGCTTGTAGTTAGCATTCAGGACTCCATCTGCTATAAGCAAAGAGTGCTCTACAGCATTGGAGGTGACACATGACAAGTAACGTGCATTACGTAATCAGATTACTTTTTTGATGTAGCGAGTAGCATTACTTTCTAAATTTACACATTCATTTTATTTTAAAGTAATGCACATTAAAATGAAAATTGAAATGAAAATTGAAAATTTTCATCAAAAATTAAAATTACCCCATTACTTACTCACCCTCAAGCCATCCTAGGTGTATATATACGTATGGGTGTCGTGCCTGAAGCTTGTTATTTTACTTAAAAAAGTTTTAAATAAGGATATTTTGCTTACTCTAATGCATCGATTTGCTTCAGAAGGCCTTTATTATCCCCCCCCCAGAGCCACGTGGAGTATGTTTTATGATTGATGGATGCACTTTTTTGGACTTCAAAATCTCAGCCAGGATATTTTTAATATAACTCTGATTGAGGTTGGCTAAAAGAAGAATTTGCTGTTGGGAAATATTTTATTTGGGGTGTGATAATCCACTTAGCTCACTATGAAACACAATATTGGGTTCACGAGAATGAGACAAAATTATATTTTAACACTACTTATAAGAAATCTTCAATGACGAAATATATGACTTAATTTCACTGCAAGTCACAAAATGCAAAACAATGCAGGTGCATTTTGAAATGTTTTAAATAGGGCTGCCATTATAATGAATATTTTGGCAAGTGAGTTTGGCAAGTGAGCTATATTGATGATTAATCGAGTAATCTGATAATATTGGCATTTTTGTGGTATAAGAATAGACCTAAGTGAACAGTAGCCTTTAAAATGACTTAAAATTCATATATAATAAAAATGAGGCAATAATAATTGGTTCAAATAAAGTATCAAAAGCAAGTAATCATTCAGTCTTATTAAGCAACACTGTAAAAATACATAATATACATTATATATTATAACAAATACTTGCAGAGGGTGCCAATGGCCTGGTGATTGTTGTTGTTACACTTTACAACATGATCAAATCCTTGTTTAATATTGGCCAAACAACATTTAATTCAACTGTCCACCTAATCTTTAATATTCAGCCACTGTAATTTCTTGAACAAGGACATGTGGAAATCAAAACATGCCAACTCAGAGATAGGGTTAAAACCTTTATTTTGAAATCAACAATTCACATATATAGAAACATATTGATGTATTCTCCTGTGTTGGCGTATGTTTATACATGATTTAACATTATATACATGATGAAATGGTGCACGTTGTGTTGTGACTAACTTCAAGCTGGCTTTACTGTTATTAGGCTACCTATGCTGAAAGCATAGTGTCAGACACTGTAGATATTTAATATTGTTGGCTATAATACTGATTTTCAAGCAACTGTAAAGTGATAGTGAAAATTGGTAAATGAATGACTTTCGTATCATCATGCAGTGTTGAATTACACCACATCTGACAGTATTTCCCCCCTCGTTTTCTCAACTTTCATATTTTTCGCATGGTTCATTTCTCAAATCCCTCATTTACACCAATAAATGCCTGCTGATGAGGCTGCGTGTGAAAAACTGTCCAGTCAGCTCTGCTACAGTGATTTTTTGCTTGTGATTCTAGACGGGGGAGACAGATGCGGGCGGCTCAGATTTCCAGATTCCTCTCGGCAAAACTTGATCATCTGAATGAAATCTCAGCATTACCTGTCTGTTTAACAGGGCCTCCTGTCAGTGGCATGTTGTCCTGTTTTTTATTGAGCTGAAACAGCAAAAAGTGAAGGAAAAGGTTTTTTTTTTTTTTTTCCTGTTTAAGCAGCGAGCGACTAAACTGAACATGTTCCACTCTGCCATTACTTTTGAATGAAATATGGTGGCTATTGCACAGCTGGATGTCAGTGACATGAAATATTGATTAAATCATGTTTCATAACCATCACTTACACTCCGAACAACACATATTTGTTTTGAGAGCAACAGCAGAGGGGAAGATTTTCAGTGAATAATGAAGGTTAGTTCATCACATGGGGCTGCCACTTTTACATAGTTTGCGCTTGCTGTTTAATAATCATTTGAAACTTAGCAAACTGGTGTGGTAGATTTTCCCCTACGCACCTGACTGTTTACCTGAGGCGCCTCCTAATCGACACTCAACAATACACCTGATCTTTCGGAGCGTCTTCTAATTGACACTCAATAATATTTCGGTCAACGTCTTGACCCCTAACTTTCTGCGCAGCAATAACCAGACAGACTCCAGACTATACCTTAGAATATGCTTTATTCACGGCCGGAGGACATCGTATCAATCACAGAGAATCTCACCAGCAAGAAGAATACAACAGTTTATATAGGATGGGAGCATGGCAAAGCATTCTACAATATGATTGGTTCTTCATATGTCAAACCTCATGTTACTAGGTAAAACACGATCTGCCCAAATCATGTGTTTATTAGTTCCTTGGTTACTCAATATCATGGTGCTATTATATTTAGATAGTTGTCTAGCTGTCTTTTTCATTTCCACTTTTCTTATATTTGGACATGATTCAGACACACACTGACTTAGGCCCATGCAAGGTTTCTGGACATTTAATTTTCAAAAGCATATAAATGTTATTCCTGCATACAATTTTACAAAATACAATTTAAAAAAATTCCATCACACTGTAGTAAGATGAAGATATTTGTCTTTAACTCTGTCTTGGAAACTATGTATAAACCTTAATTAAACAATTTACAGCTGCAGTCCGTAAGTTTTGCTTCTTTGTCGCCATCTCTGCTTGAAACCTGCAATTGCAGTTATTTGTGGAATTATCATCTTTACATGGGTTGTGCATCAGCATGGCTCCTCAGTGTGGATGAATCTAATGTTTGCTGTGCATCACAGATTCTATGTCTTGGAAGTACATTTACATTTACATTTATGCATTTGGCAGACGCTTTTATCCAAAGCGACTTACATTGCATTATGCTATACATTTGTATCTGAGTATGTGTAGTAGTATCTGAAGTATGACCAAAATAAGAATTTTCACCGGAAAATGTCATCTGAACAACTAAATAACGTCTGCCACTTTTGTTCTGACCAACTGAGAAAAAAGCATTACAATAAATTGCTCTGCTAATGGTGATTAAATCTAACGATCGCTTAGCTCGGTTCACGTCAAACCCTGATGATTGAGCTGCAGGCGCCATCTTCTGGCGAGACCCAGGAATTCATTCGGTGTGCGACTCTCACAGTGCGTTATGGGTATTCTCTAGTTGTTGAGTGTGCGTCAGTTGTATACTTGTTGTTGCGGTGCATTGTGGGATTGAATGAGTGCACTCGATGTCATCCACCTTGGTTTCGGACACCACAACAAATGGCTGCCCCCTCAAACAGTGCCCTATTTAAGGGTATAGGGGGTGATTTCAGACAGAGCACTTGATTAGCTGATTCAGGTGTGTATAATTAGGGTTGGAGCTAAGCTCTGCTGGACAGTGGCCCTCCAGGAATTGAGTTTGACACCCCTGGCCTAGAGAAAGCTGGACGTTTGTGTACATTTACTACTGATCAGCATTAATTCATCAAATGATATACAGTAAAAGACTGTAATAATCTGTATGCATGATCAAGTAGTAATTTGGTGGGTGTATTTGCAGCATACTCTATTTGCATAATATATTTTTGTGAATTGGGTGCTAAAACAATGCAGACGTGCAAAAATTACATTCAAAAAACCCTGTGAGTGCATTGGTTTAATTTGTAGGAAATAATCACAGTGAGATAAACACTGATCCAGCGGAAGACAGGAGGATGTTACAGTGATAATCCTGTGTTGAGTTTTACACACCGGATCATCTGTCCTGTCTCTCTGCCCACAACGCTGTACAGCTCAGTGATACTGAACGCCACCGTGTGTGTGTGTGTGTGTGTGTGTGTGTGTGTGTCTCTCTGTTCAGGCTTCATTTCTAAAATGCGCTGTAATCCATCATGTTCCTGATAACTCTCTCTCTCTCTCTCTCTCTCTCTCTGTGACAGGAACGGTGTGTGGGTGGGATTTCTGTCTGGGATTTATTTAACGAGGCATCTCACTAGAATGGGTCACATTTTTCAACTTCCTATGATATCTCTACTTCCTTTCATCTGATGCAAGTGACATTAATAAAGCCAGAACACTATGATGTACTACTGAGCTCTGATAAGATTTCATAATTTCTGAGATGCTTATACAAATCTGAGATTCGCTGATTTGAGAACAAGTGCGTTTTTGTGCATTTTTGATGTATTGACAGCCATTCAGAAGTTGTAAAAACCAGGGTTGCCAGGTTTTCACAACCAAATCCAACCAATTGCTACTCAAAACTATCCCAATCACATTTCAGAGGGGGGTCCCCCAGTAAAAGTCATGTTCTGGGGGGTAAAATCCACATTTTTGGTGGGGTTCCCCTGGTAAGATTCGCATCCCAGTGGTAAATATGTTATTTGGGGTAGCTTCAACCCACGGACATGAAAAACAACCCGCAGCAACGGTGTTAAAGTAACCCAATTCCGCGGGAAAACTGCAGACTTGGCAACACTGGTAAAAACTGAATATGCTGTTTAAAAGTTTGGGGTCAGTAAGATTTTATTTTATTTTTAGAATAAATTAATACTTTTATTAAGTCAGGATGCATTAAATTGATCAAAATTGACAGTAAAGACTTCAAAAGATTCCTATTTCAAATACATTTTTATGCACCCTGCTGATCATAAGAAACCTATTTAAAAATATGACCAACCTCAAACATCTGAACGGTATACTTGCCAAATGCATTCTGGGAATCTCATGTCATAAATGTCCTCTTCCAAGGGGTTTCTTTTCTCTGCTTTTTATTATAAAAACATTTAAAAATCTTACCCATCCAAAACTTTTGAACGTTACCTTGTATTACTGATACCACCATTTTACCTTGGTACAGCCAGAGTACTTCTGTGTAACGATTTGTTACAGTGCCAATAAGTTTGTGTATGTGAATGAGTGATGCTATTAGAGGATGTTTTCATCTTTCCCTGACTTCAAATGCTCTCATTAATGCAAGACATGCATCTTCACAATCGTAGTTGTTTGCAGTGGATCGTTAGGAGAAATGCATGCCACTGGCAAACTCATTCATCAACTACCTCAGAAAAGCGATTGTGTTTTAGTATGAGGGCTCTTGTGTTGTATTGATTGGGTGGTGAAGAGCTAGTGTGTTAAATGTTTCATATCAAATCACTCAGATGTAGTGTCCCTGCTGCTAACTTGCACTCTTCTATATGTGAGGAATAAATGTGAAGTTTTCAAGTCTGACATGCTAATGAATGTCATCTGCTTTTTCACACACACTATTTCTCAAGCATGCATTAACCCTAGCATTAATCATGACGCTCCTGCAATCTCAGCTAAACGTGCTGAAATTAATTGCTAACATGTCTCCCTTATAGATTGAAAACAATCTATTTTACATTTAGAAACAGCAAAGTGGACAACGTCTGCTTGCTTCTCTGCTTTGTAACAGCATTAAGCAGCTTCCTCAGAATGAGTCGATAGGCTAATTGCTAGGCTAACTGTCTATGTATTACACTTCTAGATATACCATGAAGGAAACGGTTGGGAAATACAATGTAATAACAGTGTTTACTGTAAAATAAAAACTGTTTGGATGGCTGGTGATGGTAAAAAGGATTACAGTAACATAGGAAGTCATGTGTTTAGCGCGTATGTAAAGATTTTAGCAGTGGTGTAGCAAACAAGCATACGCTGGTAAGGTAAGTTTTGAAGCTGGTATGCAGGTTTGAGCGGGTCTATGCTGGTCCATGCTGGTCCTAAGCTGGTCCAGGACCAGCATGGACCAGCATAGGACCAGCTCAGGACCAGCACTTGACCAGCATAAACCAGCATACCAGCTCCAAAACCTACCTTACCAGCGTATGCTTGTTTTTTTCAGCAGCTGGCCAAATTGCCAAAACTAGAAATTACCTCAGAGCCTGGTTAAGGTTGATAAAGATTTATTTTGCAGATCATTGACATAAAGCGACTTATTGTTTACATTTGCGGCTTATAAATGTTTTCCCTGGTGCAACCTGTCTTGAGAAAAAAAAATCTGCAAAGTTAGTTGGAAGTTCCTAGTCGGAAATTGGACATGAAAGCCCTCTCAAGTCGTATTTATTACTGGGAAACTCTGAGATAATTTTGATACCCTAATTTCCAAGTTGGGCGTGCCATAAATCTTAAACATGTCGGAGGGGAGAACGACTGCTGCTTTGACTGGTATTCTTTATTAGTTTTTTTCCACAACTGCTACATCGCCTTGTCATTAAAGTAGTGCATATTTACATATATGAAAACAAAAACATTTGAAGCATATTGTATGTTTTATACACAACCAAAATAGCATGTAATTGACCTAAATTCCAGAATCGCCAGCAAGCTGACTATCTATATATGTTTATGTGGTTGTCAACAAATGGGACGCTACAACTTATTAAAAAAAAATATATATTTTCAATACATTTTGGCTTTAATAAGATTTCCCAAATAAATAGGCAAGAATAAACATAGTGTCTTCTTTGATCCCTGTTCTTGCCGAAAATAAAGGACTTCATGGGACAGGTTTGTAATCACGACTTCAGAAGTGGGAAGTAGTAAATAGCCAATAGTACATGTGCAGCAAGTTTGGGGTCAATATTATTATTATTTTTTTTTTTATAAGAAATTGTTACATTTATTCTGCAAGGACGCATTAAATTGATTAAAAGTGACAGCAAAGACATATATTATTTCCTTTTCAAAAAATGCTATTATTTTGAACTTTATATTCATCAGAGAATCCTGCAAAAAAAAAAACTAATCCTAAATCCTAAAAAACTTCTTTCAAAATAGACAACCTCTGAACAACCAAACTTCTGAACAGTAGCGTACTCCACATGCCAAAAAGGCATGGAGGAAATGCATTCTGGGAATCTCATGTCATAAATGTCTTCTTCCAAGGGGTTTCTTTAAGATAGATATCCATAATCACTTCCTCCTGAATGTGGTGATGCTATATAGTTACCGCTACACATCCAGGCTGCTGACTGTGTGTGTTAATTTGATGCTTTATCTGTGTAACTGCTTTTGAGCTGAACAGATTAAAGTGAACATTTCCTTCCTCTCCCTGGTAAAATAACATTAACTCACTCATCTCTTTCTGTTTCTCTCTCTCTCTCACACACACACACACACACACACACACTCACACCAGAGTTAGAGGGGTTTTTTTGGATTCTCATTCTGTGGTCTAATTGGATCCTAATAGGAGTTTTCCTCCCTAGAGTTCTCTGATAAGTTAATGGTCTGTGAATTGGTCCTTCGTCAATCTCCAATCTTACGATGTGTGTGTGTTAGTGGGCCATGAGAGACCTTAGAGGGAAAATAGCACTGGCTTAACTCACTACTTTAAATGCTTTTATTAGGGGTCACATAAGGTCTCTCTCTCTTTAGTTTGTACTAGGCAGAAACCATAAGATGTTTACAAGATGTTTGTGTTTCCAGTTTTACAAACAGAGAAATCTGTTTTATATTAACTCTAATTTATCAAGGCTGAATAGAACTCCAGCCCAGCCCAGCCCAGCCCAGCCTAGCCCAGTTCACTTTACAGAGAAATGTGATTTATTGATCTCTGAGGGATAATTTAGCAACCACACCATGAGTCAGAATCGAACAGGGGTTACGGCCAAAACACTGAATATTAGCCACCAAAAGATCACAACAAATTGCTTGGCACCTCTGTGTGTGTGTGTGTGTGTATCAGAGGTCGCGTTAACCAAAAATTATCCGTCATTGATGGAATTTTTTTATCAATGACGGAAAAATCTGAAGGCCGTCCGTCACGTTGACAGATTACACTGAGGGTGATCTACTGTAAATTGTAACTGTAATTCCCACCCCTGTCCAGTTGGTGGCGAGTGCACTCCAATGTAGCAGCAGAGCACTGGATCCAGAACAAAAATTAAACTGGCACAAATCTTTTGCTATGCGTTTGATAATGCACAGGCGAGTACCCAGAAGCTACAACGATCTATCACGCCACATTAAAGAGCGCCAGAACGGTATTTATTGCTTGAATTTCTTAATGAAATGGACAGAATTTGAAATCTAAGACTTTGTTCCATAACAAAAGCAACACAAAGCTTTAAGCCTATTGCGATTTATTGGATGGGAGGCGCACTGACTATGTACTGTTTATTCATCAACTGAAAAGATTGACTGGGATTTACGAATCGATATCGGTCTTATGAATGTGACCAAAACAGACATTTTAATTGTTTATTAATAAAGTAATGTTTTCTGAATCAGTGTCGGCTGCAAAGATGAAGTTGACATTGACTCTCATCATTTCATAGTGGCACGTTTCGAGAGGGTATGCACATTGAATTTGGTTTAGTCTACATAATCAGAGTAGCCTATTTCTTTTCGTTTTGAATTCTTTAGTTTTCGTTAAAGTAGATATTTAATGCTTTCTATAGAGATATTTCTCATGTCTCTGAGGCAAGCAGCCTATACGCTGAGTTTCGGTTAATTTAGCCTGTAAGACGCGCTCCAGTTCTCACGCCAGTGATCGCGCCGGCGCCTCCATGTCATGATTATATTTTCTCCTATATTTGCTTCTTATTTATTAAATACAGGCAATTGGTTAATGAAACATTGATTAAAATTAAGATACAATTTTTACAAAAACGAAATTGACTTTAAAGAAAGGCTTTCTACAAAACAAAACTTAATGAAGTGGTCAAAATCATGTCTGGCACACTCCATGTCTCCCGATATATTACACATCTTATAATGCATCTTACTCATGCTGTTCACTTTTCATAATCAAATAGATGAATTTAAAACATAACATGGGACTATTTAAACATAAATATGAAACTAAGTTATCTTTAATGACGACCAACACGTAGCCTATTAGTACAGCACAGAGAAATTTCATGCGTGAATTACCAGTCATTTTAATTTTCATCTTTTAATTATAATAACACATTTAATTGCTTTTATTTTTATTCAAATGTGAACGGTTAGTTCCTGTCCTTGATTCTGATTGGTCAATAGCTGTGTTTTATTCACGATAAAACCACTGCACCCAACGATTCTGTGTATCACTACACAACACTCTTAGCAACGTAAACTGTTTGTTCTCAGTTGATAGTCTTCATTGAAGCTTACTGTATTATGTAGAAGAATATTGTGAGAAAAGTTTATTACCTACATTGATATTTAGCATTTTCCTTCAGGTCAGTCCTATGTTCATAATAAAAAATCTGTTTAAATGTCAGCTGTATTATCTTGTCCTTTTAACAGTTAAGGGGTTTTCCCATGACTGACAGCATTTGTCAGTTGCGTCTTGTTCCGTGTTCACAACAATTCAGTCTTTTCAATATAAAAGTCTTCGCTACTGACTGACACACTCATAAAGACAGTCTTTGCTGCCATCTAATGGCGTAATGATGTAACTTCTGTTGCTGTTCACAGTCAGGGACTATTTTTTCCAGCGGAAGGAAGGCTTTTAGTGAAAGTTGGCTTTAATATTTGTATTGTGTGGTAACCGTTTTATAAAAGCAATAAGGTACTCAAGGTTGCTGTATCGTGAATAAATCAAAATTCCCAAAAACATAAAGCAAAGTTTCCAAACAAGCAGGTCAAATATCTGAGTAAAATGTCTTTCAAATTAATCCAAATATGGGCCAAAAAATCTGTCTGAACAAAAATGCAGGTCTTATATATGCCCACACACACACACTAACAAGCCAGGCACAGGTGATATCATTGAGCTAATAATGAACAGGAAATCAGGAGAAAGTTGTGGAAGGTCTTGTGCTCTCTGTTTCCCTCTGCTGGACAGACCGTGGTGTGACAGTGACTTATTCACGACACAGCACAGCTTCTCCTACCTTATTGCTTACATAACTATACTAAATTTCGCTACCGATAACCATTCAGAGTAATATCTTCCGATAACGATACCAATTTGGGGTTCTGCCTTTTATACCTTCCTTTAAATGAATGACAATTTCATTATAATTAATTATTAATCATTATATTTTTAATTATTATATTTTAAAAAGAAATGCAAAATTTTAAAAAGAAATCCATTTCATCAACTTGTTTCAGAGTAACTGGTCAGTTATAGTTATAATCAATAACACATATAAACAAACACATTACTCAGATTAATATGAACACACATGAACTAAAATCTGAAGATTAAATTAATATTTCTTAACTTTCTGAATGTTATTATTTCATTTAATTACTATTAATATTGATCATTAAACTGGTTTCTTACCATTTCCTCTGTACACACACTACAATTTCGGATAGTGTGAAAATTTGCTTTTATCGGCTGATACCGATTATTGGCCGATATATCGGTGCATCTTTATAAAATATTAAAGGGTAAATGATAATGATTAGCTCAGTCTGAGTTTATAGTGGATAAATATAGTGTATCAATTCATAAAAGAAATATTTTCTGTGATCGAATACCTTTTTTTTTTTTTTTTTCCTTCTATGGAAAAAATGAGAATCTGAATCCTCTTTCTGACTACTGAACCCAAAGCCTCACAAAATAAATGACAATGAATCACATCCTTTCCATATTTATCTCATTTTTTCTAACCAGCCATGTTCACAGCAGCACATTTTGTCCGTTACCTTGGTTTCTGTTTTCATTGTGTTGCACTGGATGTTGGAGGCCAAACACATTGGTTGTGAGGGTTTAATCAAGTGTTATGCTGTTCAAGGGCCTGTAAACCTTCTTGAGCAGTAGCATTAAGCTCAGATAAGAGTGCATTAAATTCCATCTGTTTTCAGTGTGCTTTTATATATGAGAGTGGGAAATGAACTGTGCTGCTGGAGTCTCTCCCTCTCTTCCTCTGTCCTTGGATTGGAGAATAGGCCCAGGATAGAAATGGCTGACAGCCCAGCTCTTTAGAAAAAGAATCCTGTCTCTGACAGTGTGTACTCTCACCCACTGACAAACACACATGTGCTCAGACACATAAGTCACAGGTAGACACTTGCTTTATTTGACACTGACACACCACACAAGATAGACACACTACACTGACACACAAATACACACATCACTATGGCCCAAGATGGCAATATATAAGAATGATGTGGATTTCTATTTGATAAAATTATAAATGACAGAATACTAATACAGAATACTCTGACTGATACATGAGAGAGGGATATAATAATTTATTTTTCAAGAATTTGTTTTGTATCATTAAATAGCTATAACCATTAAATAGCCATTATCATTAAATAATAATAATAATAATTATTATTATTATTATTACATTTATTTTGCACTATTCTTTTTGTATGTAATTAGGCTGCAAACTGTTATAAAAATGCATTTGTCATGCTAGGAAAGAACATCACAAATTGAAAACTGGAAAGGACAGAGAGAGAGAGAGAGAGAGAGAGAGAGAGAGAGAGGGTCCTTTAATAACGACTGACGTGTCATCACTTCTGTAGTACAATATTTGACCAAACACAGGGGTGAACACCAGTCGATTGAGTGGAAACTTTCAATTACTGTTCAGCCCCCTCCTTTCCCCCCTCCCCCCCATCATAAAAATCATTTGTACTCCGTTATATAACTGTGCTGTGATGTTCAGCTGTCAGTCAATGACACATTCAGAGATTCACCACTGGGGGTCTGCTTGCATTTGTATACACATTTTGAAATATTTATTTCTCAAGAGATTTATTGTTTGTAACATGCAGTTTGAAAATATTTACTAGAAAAACACTCAACTCATATATATATAAAATGTACCACATAATACTAGAAATCTCGTCTTGTGGGGACATTTTTTGGTCCCCATGAAGAAAACAGATGGATGAATGATGTTTGTTTTGTTTTTTTAAATGTAAAAATGCAAAAGGTTTTCTGTGATGGGTAGATTTATATATATATATATATATATATATATATATATATATATATATATATATATATATATATATATACAGCTCTGGAAAAAATTAAGAGACCACTTAAAATTGATTTCTGAACTTGGAGTGGTCTCTAAATTTTTTCCAGAGCTGTATATATATATAATATATAGTATCTCACAGCAGTGAGTACTCCCTTCGCATTTTTGTAAATATTTTATTATGTCTTTTCATGTGACAACACTGAAGAAATGACACTTTGCTACAATGTAAAGTAGTGAGTGTACAGCTTGTATAAAAGTATAAATTTGCTGTCCCCTCAAAATAACTCAAAACACAGCCATTAATGTCTAAACCGCTGGCCACAGAGATGAGTACACCCTTCAGTAAAAATGTCCAAATTGGGCCCAATTAGCCATTTTCTCTCCCCGGTGTCATGTGACTCATTAGTGTTACAAGGTCTCAGGTGTGAATGGGGAGCAGGTGTGTTTAATTTGGTGTTATTGCTCTCACTCTCTCATACTGGTCACTGGAAGTTCAACATGGCACCTCGTGGCAAAGAACTCTCTGAGGATCTGAAAAAAAGAATTGTTGCTCTACATAAAGATGGCGTAGGCTATAAGAAGATTGCCAAGACCCTGAAACCGAATTGCAGCACGGTGGCCAAGACCATACAGCGGTTTAACAGGACAGGTTTCACTCAGAACAGGCCTCGCCATGGTCGACCAAAGAAGTTCCAGAGGTTCCATATCCAGAGGTTGTGTTTGGGTAATAGATGTATGAGTGCTGTCAGCATTGCTGCAGAGGTTGAAGGGGTGGGGGTCAGCCTGTCAGTGCTGTCCCCTCAAACGGAAGGTGGAGGAGCGCAAGGTCTCTAACATCCACCAGCTCCGTGATGTCGTCATGGAGGAGTGGAAGAGGACTCCATTGGCAACCTATGAAGCTCTGGTGAACTCCATGCCCAAGAGGGTTAAGGCAGTGCGGGAAAATAATGGTGGCCACACAAAATATTGACACTTTGGCCCAATTTGGACATTTTCACTTAGGAGTGTACTCACTTTTGTGGCCAGTGGTTTAGACATTAATGGCTGTGTGTTGAGTTATTTTAAGGGGTCAAGTGTCATTTCTTCAGTTTTGTCACATGAAAAGATATAATAAAATATTTACAAAAATGTGAGGGGTGTACTCACTTCTGTGAGATACTGTGTAAATACACACACGTACACATATTAGGGCTGCACTATTTATCTCAGTTAAATCAGCTCTGTGATCAGTAGTAAGTGCTTCTCCATCTGAAAGCCAGAGGGCGCTCTTGCGCAGAAACTCTAAACATGCCCAGCCACAGAAGAAGATAACATGCATCATATCACTGTAGCTGAATAAACAGAAGATTGAAACGCTCTGATTAAACATGACTAATAAACACACGACCAGTAGCGTGTTTACCCACCACACAAAGCACGTATTTCTGTGGAGCCCCGTGGGCCTGGGAAATTATTTTCTTGAGAAAATTTGCCATGTACTGTAGCCTACCTGATATACAGTATATCCAAAGTAACTGATATGGACTCGAATTGCAAGCTTGTGAATCAAAATGCATAACTATGATGACAGACTAGCAGGAAACGGTGCAAAACAGAGTCCAAGGGTGATATTGTGACATATTGATAAGCCTCATCTTTCCATTATTATTAATAATGGTTTTAAATTGCACTCTTAAATGTGTATTGAAAATTGCCAGCTTATAAAACCTATGATCCAGGGACCATATTCATATAACATCTAAAGCTAAATGTACATCTTAACTGGCTAAGTTAGATGGTGATTGACACTAAACAGTAGAACATCAGTCCAGTCTCTCCAGCTGTAAATGTCATTGGCTGTTAAAGTCTTGTGTTGCTTATAATAAATTGACATGTTGCATTGTTTCAGAATTCTCTCAATTACATGTAGCTTAGATCAGATGCATACTATGCATTAGTGAGTGTGGTGGTGCTTATGGGGTGTTACTCTGGGACAGGAGTATAAGGCTGGGAGCGAAAAAAGGAAAAATCACAGCATACTCACTACAGGCCCCCAATAACCTGTGGTGGATGGATGGATGGATGGATGGATGGATGGATGGATGGATGGATGGATGGATGGATGGATGGATGGATGGAGAAAGTGAAATGCATATAGTGACGTCCTGATAATGTTGTTAATTGTCTCTCTCAGGTGAGCACCTGCGGGTGTGTCCTCAGGGTTACACCTGCTGCACGTCTGGAATGGAGGAGAACCTCCTGAACCTGAGCAAACAAGAGTTTGAGACGCAGGTGAAGGAGTCTGGACGCACGTTACAGGTCTCTCTCAACGGCCAGTACAAGAGCTTTGATGGTAAGTTACTGTCTGGGAGCTCTTTCCATTATACAGTTTATGAGGTTGAGAAGAATTGTTTGATGAAGAAATATACCAGTCTTTGAAAAAAATGTTCTAACCTTAAAGGGTTTTGTCAGGCACTTCATATTTAGAACCTTTTATGGGTTCCCATAATGGGATCATGTTATGGATTTAATTGATTTAATTAAAATTTAATTGGATTTTAATTGTTAATTATTAGGGCCCGAGCACCGATGGTGTGAGGACCCTACTGGAATTGCTCAGCCAATTATTCTTCTTCTCCAAAATGAATCGCATTTTTGAGGGCCTAAACATTATCAAAAACTCATAAAATGTTGCACAAGCGTCAGAAGTGGTGAAAATTTACATCTGATATGGGTTTCAGAATTAGGTGTGGTAAAATGGCTCGATAGCGGCACCTACAAAATTTCAATTAAGCGCCCTTCGTGCTACGTTTCACGTACAGTTATGAAATTCAGTAGACAGATGTAACAGCCCAATACCTACAAAAAAGCCCCTGGGTGCAAAGTTTGTAAACCCAACAGGAAGTGAGATATTTTGAATTTTCTTTGCAAAATTTGTGCAGTTTTTGCCATTTCCAGACGTTGTACTTTAACGAACTCCTCCTAGAGCTTTAATCAGATCAACATCATATTTGGTCAGTCTAATCTAAAGGCCTTTGAGACGTTAAATTGCGAAGATCTAGAGTTTTCGCTGAGGGGCGTGTCCATGGCGGCCTGGCAAAGTTCGATGTTTCGCCATGAAACAGGAAGATGTTGTAACTCGGGCATAAAATGTCTGATCTGCCCCAAACTTCAAATGTTTTATTAGAGTCCTGACCTGAAGACATTTATATGACAATATTCAGTTACAGTCATAGCGCCACCTGGGGGCAACAGGAAATTACATGTTTTACACTGTGATCAACTCCTCATAGAGATTAAACCAGAAGCACATTATATATGGCCAGTCTAATCTTAAGGCCTTTGAGATGTTAAATATCAAAGATCTTGAGTTTTCGCTGTCAGGTCGCTGTGGCGGCCTGACAAAGTCTGATGTTTCGCCATGAAAGAGGAAGCTGTTGTTACTCAGGCATACTATGTCTGATCTGCTCCAAACTTCACATGAGTGATAAGAGTCCTGGCCTAAAGACATCTATATGACAATATTCAGTTAGCTATAGCGCCACCTGTTGGCAGCAGGAAATGTGGCACTTTTACATGATTTTGCCATTATTCTCCTGTATTTACTTGCTCACATGCATGTCGCCCACTGTTCGCTGTTTTCCTAAGGCCAACGGGTGGCGGTGAGCCCGGGTGCGAGGGCCCTTTCATCGCTGCTTGCAGCTTTAATTAATTGTTGTAATTTGTTTTAATGCATTTTTTTTTTTTTTTGATGAATTCAACATACTTAATCACTACAGTAGAACAAAACTGAAATAACCAGTTAAGCATTAAAATATTACGCAATCATCTAGTTTTTCTTTTTTTTTTACAATCACTAGGATGCATTTCTCAATACTTGGGTCAGTTTTTCAAAACTCTTCAAACGCTGAGCACAACAGCAGTCTATCTGGGTTAAACTGTGGATTATTTTTCATTGCTTTGGCACAAAATGCATTCAGTGACTACATTTTTCAAATTACATAAATATATTCTCACTTCTACACAAACACAGCCAAAACTCTATATATCTACAGGCCAATTTGCATGTTTGCATACTCTTTTCAAAACTAAAGTTCAAAACGTAATATAATACAAAAATGAATAAGACAGCAATTTGCTACATTTCTACAGTAATACCATGTTGAAAGCATTAGAGAGTGTCATTCTTGATTTCTAAAGGCATTTTACAAAAGAAAAATGCTATCTGATGTTAGTGTTTTTAGGTCAGTGTTTTATGAATGATAAAGTGTGTTTGTTAGATTACAACTTTTGCTAGCGTTACGGAAGGATGACTTGATTTGAGACTGAAGTGTTTTGGTAGTTTTAGTGCATTTTAAATGTGAAATTAACTGCTGTGTGAAGAGTTTTGAAAGTGACCTTTGAAAACACTGAGAAATGTGTCCTAGCCATTGTCAAAAACTGTATGATATTTATCCTATAGAACCTTTTTGGCATAAAGTGTTCTTTAAAAGTAAGTCAAGAACCCTAGGATTCTCTATAGAACCCAACTGAACCCTTTTTTCTAAGAGTGTAGTTTGTTTGCCTAACAAACCTGGGCTTGATATCTCAGAGCAGCACTGATAAAACCTCCTAGTGGCATTAGACAGATGGTGTGTGTGTGTATAGTACAAGTGTGGATTTCTCACTTACACACAAGCCTGCTGAATACTGTGAGTGCGGATGTTATTCACACTGTTTACCTGAGTGATTGTGTTTGGAGAGACAGAGATCGAGGCCTACTACCAAATGTTTTGACAGCAATACACTCACACTTTTCTTACAATAATGTGTATACTGTCTGTATATATATATATATATATATATATATATATATATATATATATATATATATATATATATATATATATATATATATATATATATATATATTATGTATATAATTCTCTCCCTCTATCTTTCTCTAGCTTCATAATCCTATCCTTTTCTCTCCCTGTGTGTAGGCGTTTTAATCAGTGTTTTTGCTTTTTGTGTAGATTGGTGTGTGTGGGTGTGATTTATTTTGATTAGTTCTGTCTGTAAGAGACAAACAACTTCTCAATCACATAAAGGCATGCTTTATTCAATTACATGCATTATATGCGTGTGTTTTGCTGTTTTGGATAGGGGATTCTCACAAAGAATAAAAAAGACATATTTTGCATTAAGACAAATGAAAGCCTGCTTTTTTGCATTGTGACATTATTTTCATTCAAGTGCATTTTTTCCCCCTAAATTCTCATTGCTATAAAGAAATTAAAATGTCATTATTGTGATACGGTGATTAAAAAATCAATCTCTGACCTAAAAAAAAAAAAGAAAAAAAAAATACAGGCATTGCAATAATAGTACCGTATTGTGGTTTACATTATACTTACTAGAGATGAGTATTTCAGTTAGTATTAAATTAATTAAAATAATGTCATAATGCAAAAAATGCACTTGATTTTCTTGAATTTATATTAATATTTAATATAAAAGCAATATTTATATATTTATTTAGAATGTTAAATATGTAAAACATGACCAGGGAATTTCATGACATAGCCTAATAAATAAATAAAATAAATAAAAATAAAAAAGGTCAGCAGATGGTTTGGGTAGGCCTGGCACCCTAATCGTGATCTTGGCCAAATGTCGCAGCTGCTTAATTTTATTGTTGGGAAAGCAGAACAAATAAAGTAGACGAGAACAGGCAGAGTAGCGCTTTTCAAAGATTTAATAATCTCTAGAATCATTTGTTGAAATTGAATGTTAAAACCCGAAGCAATATATATAGAATCTCTCTCTCTCTTTGTGGGTTTTTGTGCAGTTGGTACTTTGGTACTTAAAGCTGAAAAAAGTCAGTGTCTCTGTCATTCTGGAGTTCATAAGTGCCAATTGTGGGGTTTATAGCATGTCTCTGCCAGCTTACCTCCAGGAATCCTGTGTGTGTACAAACACTCTCTCACACACACATCATGTAGTGTGTTTGTGGTGAGAATGCTTGAACTGTGATTATTTCCCAAGTGCTGTGGCACAGGGAGGAGATCTGGTCAGTGTGTGTTTCCCAGCATGAATTATGCTTGGCACAGTAAGCAGCGATAGTGGATTATACCCAGGGTGTGTGTGTGTGTGTGTGTGTGTGCAGCTATTGATGTAAGATTTAAAAGACTAAAGGCATTAACAGTGCAAAATGTGACAATATTTATTATAAACATAATAAAACAGCCTCTCTGAATCATACGTGCTGTCAAAGATGCAGACATTTGTTTCCAGTTTTCGTTCCTTACTAACTGGAAACAAGATCAATTTACAGCAACCTGGGGCTAAGTCTCTTAAATCATAAATCTCAGGGGCTGTTGTCATTTCTACATTGATTTCATTTCTCTCACATTTTTCTAGTTTAGTTTAATAGCTTTGTAAAAAAAAAAAAAAAAAAAAAAAAAAATATATATATATATATATATATATATATATATATATATATATAAAGACAAAACTGGCAGTAAAGAGTGGTATCTATCTATCTATCTATCTATCTATCTATCTATCTATCTATCTATCTATCTATCTATCTATCTATCTATCTATCTATCTATCTATCTATCTATCTATCTATCATACTGTCTGTTGTACTGTCTGTTGGTCTGTCTTTCTATCTGTTGTTCTATCTATCTATCTATCTATCTATCTATCTATCTATCTATCTATCTATCTATCTATCTATCTATCTATCTATCTATCTATCTATCTATCTATCTATCTATCTATCTATCTATCCTACTGTCTGTTGTACTGTCTGTTGGTCTGTCGTTCTATCTGTTGTTCTATCTATCTATCTATCTATCTATCTATCTATCTATCTATCTATCTATCTATCTATCTATCTATCTATCTATCTATCTATCTATCTATCTATCTATCTATCTATCTATCTATCTATCTATCTATCTCTCCATCTATCACGTCTGTCGTTCTATCCGTCGTTCTATCTATCTATCTATCTATCTATCTATCTATCTATCTATCTATCTATCTATCTATCTATCTATCTATCTATCTATCTATCTATCTATCTATCTATCTATCTATCTATCACGTCTGTCTGTCATTCTATCTATCTATCTATCTTGTCTGTCTATTCTATATTTTAGTTCTGTCTTTCTGTCTATCTTTCATCCACCCATTATCTTTCTATCCTTAGGTCATGTAAATCTTGTAATCCTTTCATACACCCCTCCTCATATTTGACTGTCTGTGTAGTTGCATCTGTCGTCAGGTATGTGTATGATTGAATTGGTTTCTTCATGTGTTGAAAGGTTTGTCTCTAAGAGAGTTTGTTTTGTCTTCTTAGAATCACTGCTAAAAGTATGTTAGAGCATAATGAGCTGTTATGAGTCTGTTTTAGGAGGTTAAGTATGGCTCTCGGTGTGTGTGTGTGTGTGTGTGTGTGTGTGTGTGTGTGTGTGTGTGTATGTTGGGTGCTGGATTCTCTGTAAGGATGAGGAGATTCTCAGTGTTTATGAATTCATAAGGAGTGGCTTTTTCGCTGTAGGCACCATTTCTGAACGTGCCAGACACAGACACACATGTTGTAAACATTTGGTCACATTTAGATATAAAGCTAAACAGAAGTGGAAGAAAAAGACAATTAAATTCTAGTTTCAGGCCAGAAGATTCACGTGTCTGTGTTAAAGACAACTAAATTGAATCAAACCGCAGCATAGAAGATAATAAATCTCTTTTATCAGATCACATTGTTTAATTTGCGACTTGTTCACAAGTTCACACTTTGTCTGAATCACCGCAGATTTAATCGACAATGTTTTCTTAGCTGAATATATTTATTATAGTCCTGTGTGTGAATAGCAACTGAGCAATTCAAGTGCTGATATATTGAAAGAATATTTTCAATTATACTGAGTCATCCATGAAAACAATTTCCTGTTGAAGGTCACCTCTGATGATGTCATTTGCGACAAGGACAGCTGCTCTGTCGCGCATCCTTATTGGCCGTTTCATGTTGACATGCAAATCATGTTGAGGAAAGACCTACTGTGACACAGACCTTTGATCCCAGAGACATTTCTCTCTATGTCTGTATCTCTCCCTCACACACAGACTGGCAGTTTTTATGTTATGATCCTGTTTCTCTTTTCATTATACTCTTGGGATTTTCAAATGTTTTTGAAAGAAGTCTTTTATGCTCACCAAGGCTAACAAATACAGTTAAACAGCAATCTAGAATAACAGTTTTCTCTTTTAATATGTTTTAAAAAGTAATTTATTCCTGTGATGGCTGAATAGAATTTTCAGCAGGTTTTCAGTGTCACAGGATTACGGAAGAGGATTAGGGCCAAGCAATAATAAAAAAATAATACTATCTCAAGTTTAAAGTTGTTAAATTTCGAGAAAAAAGTCGAGATAAAATGTTGAGAATAAACTCGTTAAATTACGAGAAAAAACTCTTTAAATTGAGAGAAAAAAGTCGAGATAAAATGTTGAGAATAAACTCGTTAAATTACGAGAAAAAACACGTTAAATTTCTAGAAAAAAGTCGAGATAAAATGTTGAGAATAAACTCATTAAATTCTGAGAAAAAAGCCGTTAAATTACGAGAACAAATTTTTTAAATTACGAGAAAAAAATTATTAAATTTCAAGAAAAAAGTCGAGATAAAATGTTGAGAATAAACTCATTAAATTATGAGAAAAAAGTTGTTAAATTATGAGAACAAATTCGTTAAATTACGAATTTGTTCTCATAATTTAACAACTTTTTTCTCAATGATTTTTCATGATTTTTAATTAATAGAAAGTTCAAAAGAGCAGCATTTATTTTAATTTTTTTTTGTAACAATGCAGATGTCTTAACTGTCACTTTTGATCATTTTCAGGGCAAATCCTTAGCGTCACTGGCGTTCACTGGCCCCTCAATAAAAAAAATAAAGTAAAATAAAAGAAAATGGGCATAGTTAATTGTTTTTGTTGTTTTTGATACATTAATAAATAAAGTTATTACACCAAAAGCTACTAGATTAACTCACTTAAATTTTAAATATTGTTAGACAAGTAAACAGTTAGTAATAAAAAAAAGTAATAGCACAAATAAATACAACAGAATAAACATATATGAAATAAACAGTGCTTTTCAGGTTTTTATGTAGGCTTAAACAGGAGATTTTCAGGTACAGAAATTGTAATCTAATATATAACTATATAATGATTGATTAAACTTTATTAAAGTTAATCAGTCAAGAGCAGTTACAGATGAATAAATACTGTTTTTGAAATGTTAAAAATATAAAACGTTAAATACTGTTATTTGAAATTATTTATACAATGAAAAGACACTTTAAATGTGAAATTAAACCTACAAGGAGGTGAGTGAGTCATTGAGATTCAACCGATTCATTCAAACAGCTGATTCATTCAGGAAGTGTTGCTCAGAGATGCAAAACAATTCTGTGGACTTTGGAACTATTTTTGTTAGCGAAAACAAGTGAAACGAGCGATTTGGTGTTTAAAATGTAAGTCACTTAAGATTGCTTATTAAAATGTACGTTGTATAAAATTAATATCACATTTGTAATTATGCTTGTATTTGGATAAAAATTGCGCTCTTCGTGTAATATTGGATAACTATGTTAACTATCAAACTGCCAAAGTCACATGATTTCAGTAAAGGAGGCTTCAATACATAATTCGAAATTTCAATGGTTCACCACTGGGGGGCGTGATTTTGGTAGTTTAATACACGCTCCGAACTACTGATTTGTAAAGATTCATGAAGCAGTGTTTTGAAATTGCCCATCACTTGATATTATTGAATAAAGTTGTTATTTTGTTTTTTGGCGCACAAAAAGTATTCTTGTCGCATCATAACATTAAGGTTGAATCTCTGCAGTCACATGAACTGTTTTAAATATGTTTTTAGTAGTGTTTTGGGCAATGAAAGTGTTAAGGAGGCTTCACTGAGCGATCAGATTTTTATCAAAAATATCTTAATTTGTGTTTCGAAGATTACTGGTGTGGAACTACATGAGGGTGAGTAATTAATGACAGAATTTTCATTTTTGGGTGAACTAACCTTTTACTGAATAAAAGAATTAAAAAACAAACCTTGCTGACCCCAAACTTTTGAGCGTTAGTGTATAGTACCGTAGGTTCTTTGACATGTAGGTACACCTGTGTGTGCACCTGTGGAAACTCAAGTTGTGCAGTTGACATGCATGTTATCAGGAGGAGATTCAGGCCACAGCTGGTGTACTGTCTGATTTAAGACCCTTCAGACAGGAACTGCAGAGTTTACGAGCTCCTCTGAAGGAGGCTTTAAAGAGCTCATTTGTGACCATAAAGTTCCTGAAATTCATGTACTTTCCAAATGCATGATCTCTGATACTAGGTGTAGACAGACCTGCAGGTGAAGAACATGACCTTTCGGCTGCCGCGCTGCTCGGCAGTATGTGGGTTTAAGCCCCAATCAGACCTCTTCGGATTATGTGACGGAGCCTGCAGTCTTTCACATGACGAGTGGAAAAAGTGTGTGTTTGTGCACGCTTGTGTGGTATGTGTAAGGGGCAAATTTGATTCATTTCTGTTCCATTTTATCCGTTTTGCTTCAACTTGTTTTGTTGTTGTTGGTTTTTAGCTTTACAGAATATAGTACTCTTGTGGCTAGCATATATATATATATATATATATATATATATATATATATATATATATATATATATATATATTAAAAAAAGTTGTCACAAATGCATTAAAACCTTTTAAAACACACTTTTGAGGACCTCAAACAAACCCATCCATCCATCCATCCATCCATCCATCCATCCATCCATCCATCCATCCATCCATCCATCCATCCATCCATCCATCCATCCATCCATCCATCCATCCATCCATCCATCCACCTACCCACTCATCCAGTATTGGGATTCAAGATTAATGTACTTGTAATTCACTTTACATTTAAGCAGAAGATATGTCTATAGTCTGCTGTACAACTTGTCCTCGTTCACTATTTAACCATGTTTATGCTCACCTAAACATTACTGATTAGTTGTTGTTTTTGGATCAGATTTACAATAATAAAATATGGAAAAAAGAGCCAATGATTCTTAAGAGGAAGCCATATAAACAATAAACATATTAAATTCTTAATTTAATGGGGGTTAAATTTGGGGTTAAGGGATAGATGGTCTCGTTAGCTTAATATAAACACAATAGAAGGCAATGGAAAGTCCCCCATTAAGATAAAAACAGATTTGGTATATTTGTGAAGGCCAAATTTTGTGAAAATGTCTTAAGAAATATAGTGAAAAATGCAGAAAACTGACATTTAAAGTGGTCCTCTCTATTTGAAAAGCTCATAAATTGGGCTCATAAATAGTTTGGCCATGGGACCCACAGTTTCCCGAGGTCATTAAGCCACGCTCCAAATTATTAGCAATTTGAACCAAGCAAGTTTACTTCTCAAAAATGGTTGCCACACATACAATTACCATCCCACTTTAATTAACATACACAGAAACTGTAACAATATCACTAACACTGATGAATAAAAGTAATTCGTAGTTTATTGGTAATTTGGACATTTCATAACTTACTAATTGACAACATAACTATGACGTTGACTGCTTTTACTTTTGCTTTCAATATATAGTAAAGTGATACAGTATACAGCAATTGAAGAGTGTGAACTATGAGCACAGTATAACATCTGACAGGACAGGAAAGTTTTTTGTTTTGTTTTTTTTTTCTTCTGGGGGGAGAGACATTTCATAGAAAGTTAATAACTTTAGAATAATGGCACTTAAATATAGGCTGACAACATCTCATGGCATCGGCAATGAAACAATTGCTAATGTGTACATTAGCCAGTCAACTTACAGTGTAAGACTCATCACTTTCCATTGTCAATTGTGCTCGTTCCTGTTGCGTGTCCTCAATCTGGCAACCCGTGTGAGCGTTGAGTGTTAGGGGGCAGGGAAATCGACTCTCTCCAGTATTTTGAAGTTGGAGTAGAGTACACATTTCAACAGCTAGCCCTCAATATTACATACTGCAACTTTAAACTGAATAATGTCTACTAGGGGTGTAAGGGTTCAAATTACTCATGGTCACAGTTTCGGTACAGTTCAGTATATGCTATGTTCAGGGAAAAAAGGACTACTGTCAAATAAAAATAAAGGCAAATCATCAGGCCTGCTACTTATGATCCTGCTGTTTGTTCAAATCCCAGTGCTACCTTTAGCCAGTTCAGTACTGTTTCCTTTTCTTTTTTACATGAGACTGTTAATCAGCTAAAACCATGTGGGTCTCCCTGTGATATCATGTCTCCTCGTCTTTTCAAAGAGGTTTTTGATGTAGTTGGCCCTGTTTTTCTGGTTTTTATTAATAAATGCCTGGAATCAGGAATTGTGCCTGACTGTTTGAAGCATGCAATTGTTAAACCTCTTTTAAAAAGTCCAAATTTGGATCCATCAGTTTTATCTAATTTCAGGCCCATCTCTAATATTTCTTTTTTCTCCAAAAGTTTGGAGAAAGTGGTTTTTCATCAGCTGCAGATATTTTTGAATGACAATAAGATTTTTGATGTTTTTCAATCAGGTTTTAGAAAGTTTCATTCTACAGAGACAGCACTTGTAAAAGTTTTAAATTATATTTTAGTGGCCACTGACTCAGGTGACTCTGTTGTGCTGGTATTATTAGATTTAAGTGCAGCATTTGATACAGTGGACCATGAGGTCTTGCTTGCTCGTTTAGAACAAGTTGTGGGCATTAGAGGAACTGCATTAAGTTGGTTTCAGTCATATCTTAAAAATAGAAGCTTTTCAATCAATATTGGTCGTTATTATTCTGGAGCAGTCCCCCTGACCTGTGGGGTCCCCCAAGGCTCTATTTTGGCCCCTTTATTGTTTTCATTATATATGCTTCCTTTAGCCTCTATTTTTGCAAAGCATGGCTTGTACTATCACTGCTATGCAGATGATACTCAACTTTACTTGCCTTTGAAGCATAGAAATGGTGTTGACTCCCTTAGTGCTTGCCTTTCTGACGTCAAAGCCTGGATGTCTTTGAATTTCTTAGATCTAAACGAGAGTAAAACGGAGATCATTGTGTTTGGATCTTCTGAAGTCCCAAACATTTCTCATGGAAAGTCTGGTGTTTTATCCTGTTCAGTAAAATCAGGTGTAAAAAACTTGGGTGTCTTTTTTGACAGTGCAATTAAATTTGATAGACAAATAAATTCAGTTGTTAAATCTAGTTTTTACCACTTAAGAATGTTGGCTAAAGTAAAGACCTTTCTTTCTTTTAAGCACTTTGAAATTGCAATTCATGCTTTTATTTCCTCTAGGATTGACTATTGTAATTCCCTATATTTGGGAATAAACAGTTCCTTAATTTCTAGACTACAAATGGTCCAAAATGCGGCTGCACGTCTTTTAACCGGTGTTCGAAAACACGAACATATTACTCCTGTGTTAATGTCGTTACATTGGCTCCCAGTACGCTTTAGAATTGACTTCAAAGTGCTTTTGCTTGTTTTTAAATGTTTAAATGGCCTCGCTCCCCTTTATTTCTCAGATCTGTTATATGAATATCGTCCAGAAAGAACTCTTAGGTCCACCAACCAGAGTCTGTTAACGGTTCCAAAGTCTAGATTAAAATCTAGGGGTGATCGAGCTTTTGCCATAGCCGCACCTAAACTTTGGAACACGTTACCGATCCACATTAGAACTGCACCAACATTGCATATTTTCAAATCAAAGTTAAAAACGTATTATTTCACTAAGGCCTTTGACTATGACTTATGATGTTGTTTTTTGTCTGATGTTTGTTGGTTTGTATACATGTTCATGTATCATTGTACAGCACATTGGTCAACTGTAGTTGTTTTTAATTGTGCTTTATAAATAAATTGAGACTTGAAATAAAAATAAAGAAAATAAGAACAAATAATCAAACTACAAGCAACAGCACAAATAAATACAATAGAGCAAAGATACAAAAACAATTTTTCAGGATTTTCAGGTATCTAACAGTATTTTTCTGGTACAGAAATTGAAGTATTCAAATGGAAAACAGCATAACATATAATCTTCACATAAATTTAATAAATATTCATCATTATTAAAGTTAAAAAAGCTATTCAGTCAAGCAGTGAGTGATTTTCTTGTCTTGTTTTGTTTGATTAACATTAAAGGTGCCGAAGAACATGTTTTCAAAAGATGTAATATAAGTCTTAAGTGTCCCCTCAATGTGTCTGTGAAGTTTCAGCTCAAAATACCACATAGTTTTTTTTAATTAATTTTTTTAACTGCCTATCATTATAAATGCACCGATTCAGGGTACGTGGCCCCTTTAAATCTCGTGCTCCATGCCCCAAGAGCTTGCGCTTGTCTTAAACACCATAAACAAAGTTCACACAGCTAATATAACCCTCAAAATGGATCTTTACAAAGTGTTCATCATGCAACATGTCTAATCGTGTAAGTACAGTGTTTATTTGGATGTTTACATTTGATTCTGAATGAGTTTGATAGTGCTCCGTGGCTAAAGCTAACATTACACACTGTTGGAGAGATGAACAATGAAGTTGTGTTTATTAATTATACAGACTGCAAGTGTTTAAAAAATGAAAATAGCGACAGTCTTGTCTCTGTGAATACAGTAAGAAACGATGGTAACTTTAACCACATTTAACAGTACATTAGCAACATGCTAACGAAACATTTAGAAAGACAATTTACAAACATCACTAAAAATATCATGATATCATGGATCATGTCAGTTATTATTGCTCCATCTGCCATTTTTCACTATTGTCCTTGCTTGCTTACCTAGTCTGAGGATTCAGCTGTGCACATCCAGACGTCCTGCCCTTGTCTAATGCATTGAACATGGGCTGGCATATGCAAATATTTGGGGCATACACCCCGACTGTTACATAACGAGGCAATTTAAACAAATGAGATTTATATAAGAAGGAGGAAACAATAGAGTTTGAGACACACTGTATGTCATTTCCATGTAATGAACTCTTGTTATTCAACTATGCTGAGGTAAATTCAATTTTTGAATCTAGGGCACCTTTAAAAATACAGATAGCAGGAATATTAGGCTGCTTTCACTTTAAGACATAATGTACAGATCCAGTACACTAATACTGTCTTTCACAACTGTTTACGTTCACTTAAGACATAACCTAATGTTTGTTAGACATAATTTTTGTGTGAATTTGTTTGTTCAAGAGCAAGACCTGAATGAGAACTCAATATTTGCGCACTGTCTGAGACCCGTCTTAAATGTTTAAATTGGCGAGGCTTAAATTAGTTTAGTTTAAACGTGCTGTTCAGGTCTCACCTGCGCTCACGCACTATCAACACCCAGGTGATGATGGTACGGTTTGATTTTTAACCGAGAACTGTTACATGTCTACAGGTGTTTGTGAGGGTTAAGGCCCGATCACACCAAGGATGGTAACTATAACCACTATCAGGTTTTAATAATTGTTCTAATTCTATGAGAATAGTGTCCATACCACCATTATTTTGATAACAACACAGAGGAATGACTTAGTGAATGATTTTGTCCAGATGATGAATAATAAAAACATCAGAATCCACCTGGCATTAAAGAGCTTGAGCATTTAAAGTGGCGGACGATAAAGTGCAGAGTGCACTCACAATAGTTATCAACCATTGAACTGTCCTTTAGTAGTAGTAGGGTAGATAAATATCATCATTTTTGAATGGAAAATATTGTTTCTGTGAAAGGTCGTCACCAATCCAGCTCAAATGGCTCAAATGTGTGTGCATTAATTTAAAATACTGAATAAAATGGGGGAGGGCTGGTACTCCTTCAATTCAGTCATTCAGCACTTTGTCAGAATGCACAAATACAATTACATGTAATCACATTCAAATCCCTCTCTTCCTTTCATCCCTTCCCTTCTCTTTCTCCTCTCATTCCATCACTCTGTGGTCCCCAGCTGCTTGTCCCTCCATCACGAGCTCAGTCGCAAATTAACAGCCCGACGTGTTCTGTTACGATGCCGCTGATATCATTACACCCGTACGCCTGTCAGAGAGATAGATGGAGGAGAGAGAGAACGAGAGAGGGGTGTAGTGAGGGGGTGGAGGGTCAGATGAGTGTGACAGGAATATAAAGAACTGGCAATCTACGTTTCATGGCCTTCCTTTTTTCTTTTTTTTCTTTTTTTTGATATCAGTTTCTCTTCATTTAAAATCAGGATGTTTCCTCACCACAAGTACATTTTGGAAGTTCATTTTTAGTTCATCTCCTATCCTGAAAAGTCCGTCTTGCAGAGATGGACTAAAAAGGATCTTCCAAAACTTTCTGCCAGATACTGCAAGATAAATTCTTCAAACAGTGGTACAAGTTCAATTTCTCATTAATGCAATTATCTAATCAACTAATCACATGGCAGTTGCTTCAATGCATTTAGGGGTATGGTACTGGTCAAGACAATCTCCTGAACTCCAAACTGAATGTCAGAATGGGAAAGAAAGGTGATTTAAGCAATTTTGAGCTTGGCATGGTTGTTGGTGCCAGATGGGCCGGTCTGAGTATTTCACAATCTGTTCAGTTACTGGGATTTTCACGCACAACCATTTCTAGGTTTTACAAAGAATGGTGTGAAAAGGGAAAAACATCCAGTATGTGGCAGTCCTGTGGGCGAAAATGCCTTGTTGATGCTAGAGGTCAGAGGAGAATGGGCCGACTGATTCAAGCTGATAGAAAAGCAACTTTGACTGAAATAACCACTCGTTACAACCGAGGTAGCAAAGCATTTGTGAAGCCACCATGTCCATCCCTTTATGACCACCATGTACCCATCTTCTGATGGCTACTTCCAGCAGGATAATGCACCATGTCACAAAGCTTGAATCATTTCAAACTGGTTTCTTGAACATGACAATAAGTTCACTGTACTAAAATGGCCCCCACAGTCACCAGATCTCAACCCAATAGAGCATCTTTGGGATGTGGTGGAACGGGAGCTTCGTGCCCTGGATGTGCATCCCACAAATTTCCATCAACTGCACGATGCTATCCTATCAATATGGGCCAACATTTCTAAAGAATGCTTTCAGCACCTTGTTGAATCAATGCCACGTAGAATTAAGGCAGTTCTGAAGGCGAAAGGGGGTCAAACACAGTATTAACATGGTGTTCCTAATAATCCTTTAGGTGAGTGTGTATATATGTATATATATATAAAACAATCTTCATGTATTTCACAACATTTGTGATTCTTATTAAGTTGGGATCATTTTTTAGGATTCTTAAGCTAACCTAAGTCTTTGAGATCCTGACACCTTGCACTTCTGGAAACTGCAGGTAGGTTGCAGTTCTGGAAAATGGTGGCGCTGGAGACTAAAGAGTTTGTGATGGTTTCACATTTAATTCTTCACCTTAAAGGTACACTCTACTTTTTTTTTTAAATAGGCTCATTTTCCAACTCCCCTAGAGTTTAACAGTTGAGTTTTACCGTTTTCGAATCCATTCAGCCGATCTCTGGTTCTGACGGTACCACTTTTAGCATAGCTTAGCATAGTTCATTGAATCTAATTAGACTGTTAGCATTGCACTTAAAAATGACCAAAGAGTTTTGATATTTTTCCTATTTAAAACTTGACTCTTCTGTAGTTACATCGTGTACTAAGACCGACAGAAAATAAAAAGTTGTGATTTTCTAGGCTGATATGGCTAGGAACTATACTCTCATTCAGGCATAATAATCAAGGAACTTTGCTGCCGTATCATGGCTGCAGCAGGCGCAATGATATTACGCAGCGTCTCTCACAAACGTCTCCATGGTTGCAAGGCACGTTCCCTGTGCAAGCAGGGGCTCACGGGCGCTGCGTAATATCATTGCACTGCTGCAGCCATGGAACGGCAGCAAAGTTCCTTGATTCTTACGCCTGAATGAGAGTATAGTTCCTAGCCATATCAGCCTAGAAAATCACAACTTTTTATTTTCCGTCGGTCTTAGTACACGATGTAACTACAGAAGAGTCAAGTTTTAAATAGGAAAAATATCAAAACTCTTTGGTCATTTTTAAGCGCGATGCTAACGGTCTAATCAGATTCAATGAACTATGCTAAAAGTGGTACCGCCAGAACCGGAGATCGGCTGAATGGATTCGAAAACGGTAAAACTCAACTGTTTAACTCTAGGGGAGCTGGAAAATTAGCCTATTTTCAAAAAAAGTGGAGTGTTCCTTTAATTCTTAATTCTTTTGCAGTTAACATGTCTTTTCTTCTCCATCTGTTTTTGTCTGACCCTTCTGACCCAATGAGCATTTCGCTGTCCATTGGTAATGCTTTAACTTTGCAATTTCTAGTATTGTATTAGTATTGCATACTTCTCATGGGCATTTAATAATTCTTGACTTTTCAGTCTAAGTTAAATCTCTTTTTTGGCTCATTTTATCTGTAAAAGAAAACCTGCCTAATAATTAGGCACATCGGAATATAAGGCGTTTTTCACTAATAGTAGTTTCATTAATAGTAGTTATTAAAGGGATAGTTCACCCAAAAATTTACCAATTTGCATTTTGAAGCCAAAAATAATGCATCTTTTGCATATTTGAATCCTTTCCAGCAGTGACTGAATAATTTTGAGATCTGTCTTTTCACACTGAGGACAATTGAGGGACTCAAATATAACTATTAAAAAAGGTTCAAACATTCACTGATGCTCCAGAAGGAAACATGACGCATTAAGAGTCAGGGGGTGAAAACTTTTGAACTGGTTGAAGATGTCCAATTTTTTCTTATTTCGTTTAAATATCATTGTTTTTCATTTAGTACTGCCCTTCAGAAGCAACAGAAGATACTTGCATGTTTCCTGGAAGAAAGATTAAATACAATTGACCTTGATCTTCAAATTCCAAACGTTTTCACCCCTATCTCTTAATGTGTCGTGTTTCCTTCTGGAGCATCAGTGAATGTTTGAACCTTTTTTTAATAGTTGAGTCATATATATATATATATATATATATATATATATATATATATATATATATATATATATATATATATATATATATACATACACACACATTAAGTGTTGCATTTTAAGCTTTAATTTAATAATGTGAATTAAAATATCACATTAATATATTTACACTTTACTTTATGATACTAACCCTGACAAGCCATTAAAATAATCAATATTGATGTGTCATATTTGTACATTTACATTTGAATTCAACTCAATACATCTTAATGTGGGAGGTACAATGAAACATTCAACTTTAGTTGTGGTTGAAGTGAATCTTTTTCTATTTTCTTTTTCTTTTTTATTAGTTTGAGATCAAGACTATTGCTATGCATTTATAATGAAGAACGAACAAATATGCAAGGGTTTCTTGCAGATTTCTGCCCTGCATGCTGACATGTTGTTAATCAGACCCTAAAAACATGTGTTCGGAGTGAGGGGGAGTGAAGATACACTCACCTGGATCAGTGTAACACACTGAGGTTTTTAAATGAAAATAAGAAAGGTGAGAAAAGTGTCCATTGAAGCGTGAAGAGAGATAATGAATGTGGGATCCTCACAGTGCAGGGGACATGAATATGGTGGGATTTAGAGTCCAGTAACTGAGTCATTTCAACAAAAAAGGGCAGCTGGAAAAAACAAATGGTCAGTGATCTGTTTAATGTGTTTTCAAATGCTTCATCAAGTCTGTGTGCAGTATCCTTTATATAGCACTTGCAGATTTCTGCCCTGCATGCTGACATGTTGTTAATCAGACCCTAAAAACATGTGTTCGGAGTGAGGGGGAGTGAAGATACACTCACCTGGATCAGTGTAACACACTGAGGTTTTTAAATGAAAATAAGAAAGGTGAGAAAAGTGTCCATTGAAGCGTGAAGAGAGATAATGAATGTGGGATCCTCACAGTGCAGGGGACATGAATATGGTGGGATTTAGAGTCCAGTAACTGAGTCATTTCAACAAAAAAGGGCAGCTGGGATCAGTGTAACACACTGAGGTTTTTAAATGAAAATAAGAAAGGTGAGAAAAGTGTCCATTGAAGCGTGAAGAGAGATAATGAATGTGGGATCCTCACAGTGCAGGGGACATGAATATGGTGGGATTTAGAGTCCAGTAACTGAGTCATTTCAACAAAAAAGGGCAGCTGGAAAAAACAAATGGTCAGTGATCTGTTTAATGTGTTTTCAAATGCTTCATCAAGTCTGTGTGCAGTATCCTTTATATAGCACTTGCAGATTTCTGCCCTGCATGCTGACATGTTGTTAATCAGACCCTAAAAACATGTGTTCGGAGTGAGGGGGAGTGAAGATACACTCACCTGGATCAGTGTAACACACTGAGGTTTTTAAATGAAAATAAGAAAGGTGAGAAAAGTGTCCATTGAAGCGTGAAGAGAGATAATGAATGTGGGATCCTCACAGTGCAGGGGACATGAATATGGTGGGATTTAGAGTCCAGTAACTGAGTCATTTCAACAAAAAAGGGCAGCTGGAAAAAACAAATGGTCAGTGATCTGTTTAATGTGTTTTCAAATGCTTCATCAAGTCTGTGTGCAGTATCCTTTATATAGCATTTGTTTGGCCATTACAAAAGTATGACTAATGTGAACTTAATCAGATGTAGGGCACAAAAAGGTCTTATTTACAGCACACTGCTCTTTATTTCATCATGAAAGTATTTGTACAGACATAATCCCATTTGGTGCAATGTGGGGAAGATCTCTGAACACACACACATAAGATGTAGGAATAGAAATGGTATAGGATTTAGAAAGATTAATTTTGACCTTGTTTGAGTTCATCATTATGAATTGTTGCATATCTTGTGTGTGTGTGTGTGTTATAAAAGTACAGACAAGCATGGCTGAATTTATACACTTGTATCAGTGGCTCCAGACCATAAATGTAGGTAGATTCTGGTTTCTAGGCACTAGTTTATGGTGAACATTTTGTAGGCTTTTTATTCTAATCGCTGAACACATGCAGACACACTTTTGACAGAAGCCTAATGTCTTTGTGTTATTCAGCCTGAGGACGGCACCCTATTGTTGATTGACAGGCTTTAAAGGGTTAGTTCACCCCCAAATGAAAATTCTGTCATTATTTACTCACCCTCATGTCGTTCCACACCTGTGAGACCTTCGTTGATCTTCGGAACACAAAGTAAGATATTTTTGATAAAATCTGATGGTTCAGTGAGGCCTGCATTGCCACATCAACAGTTCATGTGACTACAGTGGTTCAGCCTTAATGTTATGAAGCGATGAGAATATTTTTTGTGTGCCAAAAATACAAAATAACGACTTTATTCAACGATATCTAGTGATGGGTGATTTCAAAACACTGCTTCATGAAACTTTGAAGCTTTACAAATCTTTTGTTTCAAATCAATGGTTCGGAACGAGAAAGTCATGGATTTCAGTAAACAAGGCTTTATTACGTCATAAGTGTTTCGAAATTTCAATGGTTCACGTGACTTTGGCAGTTTGATTCACGCTCCAATCCACTGATTAGAAACAAAAGATTAGTAAAGCTTCAAAGCTTCATGAAGCAGTTTTTTTAAATCGCCCACTACTAGATATTGTTGAATAAAGTTGTTATTATGTTTTTTGGCACACAAAAAGTATCCTCATCGCTTTATAACATTAAGGTTGAACCACTGTAGTCACATGAACTATTTTAAATATGTTTTTAGTAGCTTTCTGGGCACTGAAGTGTAAATTAACTTGCTGTCAATGGAGGCCTCACTGAGCCATCTGAATTTATCAAAAATTTCTTAATTTGTGTTCTGAAGATGACCGAAGGTCTTACGGGTGTGGAACGACATGAAGGTTAGTAATTAATGACAGAATTTTCATTTTTGCGTGAATTAACCCTTTAATAGTACACACGACACACGCACATCATAGAATTGCCTTAATGTAGTATTTATTGCCTTTGAATGTTGTTTTAGAGTGTTACAAGTTATGTTGGAATTCCGGCGAGGAAAAAAAAATCAAATCTGTTCTCAGATCAGACATGTTGTGCTTTTAATCACGATCTTACAAATTACTCTAATTCAAACTTTCAGGGAAAATTTTTTAGATAAAAACGGAAAGAGTTGTTGAAAGCTTAGTTGTGGTGACGTTGAAGTCGTGGGACCATAGTGAAGTTCGTTTATAGCCTGCCTTTAGCTTTTTACTTCTGGTGATTGTATTTAGGCTTCAAAATTTGTAAAAATGATCTTGATGAACAAAACATGCAAGTATCATAAACTGTTCATTGATTCATTATGTTTATTGTGTTGAATAGACAGTGGTGATCAAAATTATTGGCACCCTTGGTAAATATGATTGTAACACAGTTCGTAAATGTGGGAAGAAGGAGGCGGGAACCGGTGAACGTTCAACAAAAGTTTTAATTCCAAAAATAAACAAAGAACAAAACGAAAGTAATGCCGGCAGACCCTCGCGGACGTCTGCCGGCCACACAAACATAATAAAACATAAAATAAAGTCCAGGCCTGGTCCTCTCTCGTCCTTCACTGTAGTCGCTCCTCCTTTTATGCTCCCGGAGCTCCTCCGTGAGGGACTCACGGCTCTCGTTCCCTCACGGCTCTCGCCCGCCCTGGTCGCCACAATGATCAAAGAAAAATAAATCTGCATTGTTTATCCTTTTGATCTTTAATTCATAAAATTAAAAAAAATCTAACCTTTCATTGAAGGAAAAGAATTGAAAGTGGGGGTAAAATCACATTATGAAATAAATGTTTTTCTCCAAAACACATTGGCCACAATTATTGGCACCCCTAGAATTTTTATAAATATCTCTGAAATAAAATATCTCTGAAGTATATTCCCATTCATATTAACATTTTTTTTAGCACACCAGGGTGATCATGAACATAAAACTGTCCAGCCATGACTTCCTGTTCCACAGGAGTATAAACATGAAGAAACACAAAGGCCAAATCATTCATCACAATGAGTAAAACCAAAGAATATAGTTTTGATGGGCAACAAAAGATTGTTGAGCTTCAAAAAATAGAAAGTGGCTGTAAGAAAATAGCTAAAGCATTGAAAAACCCCATTTCCACTATCAGTGGAATAATTAAGAAGTTCCAATCAACTAAAGATGTTACAAACCTGCCTGGAAGAGGACGAGTGTCTAAATCGTCCTAATGCACAGTGAGGAGGAAAGTTTGAGTGGCCAAAGACCACAGCTGGAGAATTGCAGAGAATAGTTGTGTCTTCAGTCTCAGAAAGCCTAAAAAATGATCAAACAGCACCTACATCACCACAAGTTGTTCGGGAGGGTTTCGAGAAAAATCCTCTGCTCTCATCCAGAATCAATCTCCAGCATATTCAGTTGTTAGGCAAGACTGGAACTTCAAACACAATTGGCTTCTTTGGTCAGATGAAACTAAAAAAAGAGCTTTTTGGCAGCAAACCCACCAGTTGGGTTTGCTGCACACATGGATAAAAAGTACCCCATGCCCACAGTTAAATATACTGCTGGATCTTTAATGTTGTGGGCCTATTTTTCTGTTGGAGGCCCTGGACATCTTGTTCAGATACATGGTATCATGGATTCTATCAAATACCTACAGATAAAAAAAATCAAAACCTGACCGCTTCTGCTAGAAATTCAATAATGGGCTGTGGTTGGATCTTCTATCAGGACAATGATCCAAAACAAACATCAAAACCAGCACAAAAATGAGTCACTGAGCACAAAATGAAGCTTGTCCCGACCTGAACCCTAAAGAAATTGAGTGGAGTGAACTGAAGAGAAGAAGCACCAACATGAAGCTGGGAATCTGAAGGATCTGGAGAGATTCTGTATGAAGGAATGGTCTCTGATCTTTTGTCAGGAGTTCTCCAAACTCATCAGGCATTAACGAATCAGAGCTGTTTTCTTGGCAAAAGGAGGTTGCAAGACGTATTGAATAAAAGGGTGCCAATAATTGTGGCCAATTGTTTTGGAGAAAAACATTTATTTCATAATGTGATTTTCCCCCCATTTTCAATTCTTTCCCTTCAATGAATGGTTAGATTTTTGCTAATTTTATGAATTAAAGATCAAAAGGATAAACAATGGAGACTTATTTTTACAGTCATCTTTGATCATATTTACCAAGGGGGCCAATAATTCTGACCACCACTGTATTATGTTATTTTTGTGATAATCCAAAAGTATATGTGAAAATCCTGGGTTTTTGTCGAGGGAACCAGTGTGATGCTAATTTCCAGGGTTGGCCTACAAATTTACATCATTCCTGCACCGCTCTATATCCAGTTTCTATCGTTGCGTCTGAAATCACATTCTGTCTGAGTAGGTACTACATTTAAATTTGAATTTACCTCACACCCAAAGTGCATGCACATAAAGCCGCCTTAGTACTAACAGTATAATGGATCTGTGCGTTAGGTCTTAAAGTGACAGCAGGCTAATACATCTGCTGACAAACTTTGAGATAATATTAAAATATCTATGTGGCAGTTTTTCCCCATGGTACTGATGTCAAAATTGTAACGAGTGAAAATGCTGAATGGCTAGTAACTTTGGAAAACCACTAGCCACAGTGGCTGGTGAGCAAAAAAGTTAATGTCAAGCCCTGTTCATGACTGTTAAAAAGTATGTTCTATAGTATGAATATGGGTAGTATGAATGAAATTCAGACCTGCTACATCCGCAATGTTGTTATTGTCACGTGACCTACCTGTGTCAGTTGCTTCGCTTCACTGCCATTCATAAATCCCCTCCTGTGGCCTCATGGGATAGTAAAGTGTCCATCGAATGCGCACTTCAGAATCTCAGCAGAAGTAGTAGGTCACCTACTGTGTTTCAAATACTATGTATTTGGACATACTACTCTTTTGGCATTCTGTTTTTCACATACTATACAGTAGGGAAGTATGTGATTTCAGATGCAGACTATCTTTCTGTCCTTCAACACTCTCTCTAGGGTAATGTGGGATTGATTGATGTGTGACCGGGTTATTGTGAGCTTATGATATCACTGGGTTACATAACACAATTCATTCTTATCGACTTTCTCTCTGAACATTTTTGCATGTGAGTAAGTGTGTGTGTGTGTGTTGAAATGTTTTTTTTTTCTTTTTCATTATTGCCTCTCATTGTGTTGGTACACAAACTACACAACTGACTATTGTCTAACTATTGACTTAGGATTCAATTTAACCTATAGACGTGTTTCAACGTGTCTTAAAAAATCTAAAGGAATTAATGATTCTGGTGAATGATTTCTCATTTATTATAATTCACAAATAATTACAAAGAAGCAGCAAGTAACATATTCAATTAAACTTTACATTTTTAAAGAAAGACTGAAATCTTGTAAAACACTCCATTAATCCTACAGTCTCATTTCATTTGGTTCATTTGTTGTGAACAATCTTATCTTTTGGGTGCATCCATTAAATTCCCAATAAAAATGAAATAATCAAATGAGATGAAGTGCCTTACTTTTGTAAAATATTTAATTCAAAAATAGACAATACTGCATTATTATGTAATTTATTTTACTTATGAGTGGTTAAATTAATGTATCTATTAAAGGACAACACACACATATAATTTAAAATATACATATACATATTGATGAGATATATACTGTCATATAAAAATTTTTTGCAAAATATTGCACTGTCTACTCACTTCATTAATTAAAAATAATTCTTTAACATTTAACGTTTTAGTATTGTGGCCCTTGAGCATTAATGTTGCACTAATGTTGTTCTTGTGTGTGTGTGTTTCCAGATTATTTCTTGGAGCTGTTGAATCGTTCTGAAGCATCACTCCAGACTTCCTTCCAGAGTGGGTTTGGACCTCTCTTCTCCCAAATCACAAAGGTGTTTCAGGATCTGTACACAGACCTTCGGCGCTACTACCGAGGGTCCAACCTCAATCTCGAGGAGGCGCTGAACGAATTCTGGGCCCGTCTGCTGGAAAGACTCTTTAAAGCTTTAAACCCTCAGTACAGTATCGGAGAGGAGTATCTGGAGTGTGTAGCCAAGCAGTCAGAAACGCTGAAGCCGTTTGGAGACACTCCCAGAGAGCTCAAGACCAAAATCACACGCACGGTTATTGCAGCCAGAACATTTGCGCAGGGTCTGGTTATCAGCGGAGAAGCGGTCCGGAAGGTTTCACAGGTAGGTTACTTTCACTCTCTGTGTCTTCAAATATCTTTTCTATGATAATCTAACGTTTTGTCCCAACCAGCCATGACCTTGATGTACATGAAGACATTTTGCCTGTCACTTGGCTGCTTTTACTATCACATTGCACTGATTAGCCAATTTTATATCATGATATCTCATTGGTCCACTTCACACACTGTACATTACCGTTTAAAAGTTTAGGGTCGTTTTAAGTTTTTAGATTTTTAAATTTTTTTTGAAAAAAGTCTCTTTTTACTGCATTTATTTGACAAAAAAATATAGTAAAAACAGCAACATTGTGAAATATTATTACAATTTAAAATAACTGTTTTCTATTTGAATATCTTTCAAAATGTAATTTATTCATGATGCAAAGCCAATTTATGATCGATGCAAAGCCAATTTTCAGCATCATTACTCCAGTCTTCAGTGTCACATGATATGCGTAAACAGCCAGCCTATAATGTTAAAAATCCACACACTCCTTTTTTTTATAATCCCCATAAATCATAAACGGTCTCTACGAACGTGCGTTTTGGCTGTGTGAGATTCTCCAGCTTTGTTGTTGTTGAGCAACCAAAGCGCGAACTCTTAAAGCTCCACCCTCTTCTGGAAAAAGTCCAACAAACTCCTCTTCATTTAAAAGTCCCTTTAAAAGCAGCTCATTTGCATTTAAAGGGACACACAAACTGCGTTTTTTTTTTTTTGCTCACACCCGAATAGAGGCAAATTTGACAAGCTATAATAAATGATCTGTGGGGTATTTTGAGCTGAAACTTCACAGACACATTCTGGGGAGACTTATATTACATCTTGATAAAAGGGGCATTATAAGTCCCCTTTAATTTAAATGATTACCCTTTTTTTTTTTTTTTTTTTTTTATTATTTACCCTCATGTCATTCCCATATGCAGTTATTTCTTCTCTGGAACACAACGTTAGAAATGATATAAGAATCATTACACATCTCTTGCAATAAATCAAGCTTATATTGTATGTCAACACTAAAAGTATCATAAAAGTGATCCATATAACTTCTGCACTATATTCTATGGTTTCTGAAGCCAAATGATAGCTTTGTATGAGGGACAGACTATGGTAGTGAACAAGTATGGACAACATTTTTGACAGCCTCTGGTCACTGTAATAACAGCATGCAGGTTTGAAATAGCATGAGATTGAGTAAATAATTATAAAATTCACATTTTGGTGTGAACTATTCCTTTAAACATCAAATATGTTGGGATTTGCTCTGATTTCTTTACTTTATGCAGGATTTCAGATTTCATGAAGGACAGAACAATGTCTTGATACTGGAAACATCTTGTTTTGCGAATGGTTATAGATTTCAGAAAGATGTCCTTATTTCATTATTCATTGTGTTCGTACTTTATACCTGTGGCAATGCACAAACCCAATACCTCCTACTACAATTGAGACACATAGACGCAGGTGCATGTAGAAACATTGCGGGAAACCGCGTAGGATCAATGCATGAGGAAAACAAGACAAAATGGATATCCCTGAGGCTGCGGCAATCAATGTACATATAAACACACCCACACACACAAACACACTGCAACAAAAGTATTGCATCTATCCAATTAATGCTGACATTAGACAGAGAAATGCTCTCAACTGCAACCTTTACAGGTTCATTCTAACTGTTCTTAGTTTCTTGTAAAAACCATTCATTGTTGTTTAAAATCCTTGGAGACAAAACCCCATTTCCATACACAATAAAAGTGCCTGTATATTCTGATATATAAAAGTTAAAAATGTAAATGAAACCTTAAATGTACCACAGACATACCCTGTTACATTGCAGGGAGACAGTAAGTGTAGTGACCAAACCTACCTGACCTCATTTATTGATATTTTGGAGGTTACTCAGGAGTGTTGGGGAGGAATTGGCAAATTACTTATACTGTATATTTAAAGTAGTTCAACAACAGTTGGTGATTAACAAAGCGTATCTATCTCAGATCTTTTCAATTATATGACTAAAGGTTATATGCCTATAGTGAGAATATAGATTTGTTTTTCATCCACACAATTATTAGGATCTCACTAAACAGCATTTGAACAGATTTATTAGTAACATTAATTAATTAACTATACGACATAGTTTTCTAATATATTATGTAAAATAATATATTTTATCAAAAGTTTCTGTGGACTACATGTTTCATATATAATAATAAAAAGTAAGTTGTACTCTGTCTTTCAACATACCTTCTGATGTTCATTCATGTTTATTTTGCGCTGTAGTAGTAAAATCATGCCACATTAAAGAGTGCCAAAGCAGTATTTATTTTTTGAATTTCATAATAAAATAATAAGCTGAGACTTGATTTATTGGATGGGAGGCATGCCATACATTTTTGTTCTTTCATCAAATGAAAACAGCATAAACTAAAAGATCGATTCTTGGAATTTAAGAATCAATATCAGTTCATATCAATGTCAGGTATTTTTTTTTTTTTTTTTTTTTTGTTTTTTGAGTGATTCACTAAGTTGAGAATCAGAATTCTCAATGCTTTATATGTGAGAGAATACACATTTAGTGTGTTTGAATTCTGGTCAAGGCCTTCTCTCAACCCCTTGAAACTTGTATTAGCAAGGAATACTTCAGCCAAAAATGAACAATCTGTCATTATTTACTCACTGCCATGTCGTTCCAAACCCGAGGTAAGCCTTCCAAACCATGTTGAACCATCCTGCTTGTTTCCATTCTAGGAAAACTGACAATGATTCAGACAGTTCCACAAAAGGTTAAATATATGTTACATTATCACTGATAAAGGTTAGAAAAACCTTTGATTTCTTTTTATTGTTGTTGTCCACTTTGGTTCATCTGTTGTTTACTTCTCATTCTTTTCCTCCACTTTTCTTCTCCCCTTCTCAATTCTCTCCTCTCCTGAAATCTAAATGAGTAGTGAAGGGAACCTAACTCTGTGTCTGACCTCTTCAAAGTAAGTCAAGGTTGACAACACAGAGAAACTGCCAGCACTGCATATTGAAAAGGGCAGTGTGTGTGTGTGTGTGTGTGTGTGTGTGTGTGTGTGTGTGTGTGTGTGTGTGTGTGTGTGTGTGTGTGTGTGTGTGTGTGTGTGTGTGTGTGTGTGTGTGTGTGTGTGTGTGTGTGTGTGTGTGTGTGTGTGTATGTGTGTTTGTGTACTAAGGTGGGAAAGCGATTGATTTGGCAGTTCCAGACTGTTTTGTCTGACCAAGAGATGTTTTTTTAACCCCAGCATGTAAGAGGGAAATACACAGAGAAGAAAATCCCAGAATGGTATTTTGAATATACACTCTTAAAAAAACATTGGGTTAAAAACAACCCAGATTTTTAACCCAAGGGCTGGGTAAATATAGGACAGAACACATGTTGAGTTAATTTAACCAAGCATAATGGGTTGATACATTTTTACAGTAATACCAGATTATTTTTTTACTTCATAGAATTAATGATTAACTTAAATCCTCTACATTTTTTTTTTATTATTATTTTTTATGAATACTCCACACAACCACTGGTTGATAATATGATAATTCCTTTGTTTTCAATCATATTTTACAGTAAAAGCCTGTGATAAATAACTCAACCCTTGGGTTATGTCTGACCCAATATCTGGATAACACAAAAACTACCCAAACACTGGGTTGCTACATCTGACTCAGGATCTGGGTAACACATAAAATACCCGAACACTGGAAAAATCACCCAAAAAATCACCCAAAAGGCTCAACCCAGGATTTGGGTGGAAAAATAGTCTGTGTGTGTCAAAATTCTGAAAAGTTCTAAAAATTCACTAGCCAATGGTAATTCTATTGCCAATGTGAACGTAGAGGGTTGCTGCACCAAGCTCAGTGGAAAAAAAAAAGGAAAAAAAAAATCACCCATGATGCCAGACAAGGTGAGAATAACTTTAAATATACTTATATTTCATTCAATGCCAAAAAAATATTGATTAAAAATAGTTAATTCTAAGTTAAAATGCAGTAGGGGAGCATGGGGTAAGTTGACCCACCCCCAGTATCTTGGCAACCGTACCATTTCATTGTCATGTGACCATATATTTTAGAACCACCCATAATTTCTGCCAGACCGTGAAAAGAAGAAACACATGGGAGGAGTGGAAGTTGCTTATTTACTTTAAAAACTGTTTTTGGCTTGTCAAAGTAAAATTTTAACATTACAGATGTAATGGCTGTTTCATCAAAGCAAATTTGTCCAGGTCTAAAACTATTTATGATGCATATTGGTAATTTAGCAACATATAAAACCATGCAATTCATTTAGCTAAATATTAGCCTGAATTGGTAAGCTAGCTAGCTTTTCCTAAAATGGCAGCTATGGGGCAAAGTGAGCCAAATGCTGTGGGGTAAATTGAGCCAGCATTTTAACTTACCCCACCCTTAGGCACTAACATTCAGTTAAATCTGAAGGATAAACTGTTGTCATTTCAGTGCAATATTACGCAACTGGTTTAGTTTATCTTTATTTTTGAGTTTATTTGATCTGTTTATTTGATAGGGACATTGTACAAGTACACCAAATCCTTCTCTGAAACGAACCTGAGGATGTTTAATCATATATATATATATATTTCCACCTGTAGTCTCTAATGGCCTAACATGGTTGGCATTGCAGAAAAACTACCATGTTAAGAACCTTTTGACTAAAATGTTTATTAGTTTCAGTGACATTTATTCATTCTTATTTAGTTTTTATTTAGTTTTACTCAACAAACTCTCTGTTTAGTCTGTTTATGGGAAGGTTACAACTTTGATGTTCAACATATTGTTTCAGAAAAGCAAACAATTAAAGATACTGAAATTTCAACTAAATTTGGTTGGTTTTATGTTGTTTAATTTAGCTTAAAAAAATAAAATAAATATATATATATATATATATATATATATATATATATATATATATATATATATATATATATATATATATATATATACATATATATTTATGTGTGTGTGTGTGTGTGTGTGTGTGTAAAATATTTTTACAAAGAAAATTTGTAAAAGGAAATTTGATTATTAAATTAGTTTTTAAAATAGGTACATTATTTTTACAATTTCACATGGGTTTGATTCAGTTAGATGGTCAGTTTACACCCACCTACTGACTTGGCTCAACTTACCCCTAACCTGGGGTAAATTGAGCCAGAGGAACACTTTTTTATAAGAAGCCATATTTTTAGAACCCTTTGTCATAAAGGTATTCTGATCATTTAAAATGATAGGAAATATCCTGAAATACTTTATTGTACTTCTGCCTCATTTTCCCTTATCTTGAGGACCACATAAGTAAAAAAATGGCTCATCTTACCCCACTCTCCCCTATATTTATAATAATCACCTCGTCTGCCATCATGAATGTTTTTTTATACACCACTGAGCTTCTCATGCATTCTGGGATTTTCTGGGATTTTATTTTACCAAAATATTTGAAGTATTTTTATGTTTATTAGACTATTATGTTGTTAGCTTAGCAACATGCTAATGTCAAACTTGCACTTCCACTATTTGTGTGAAATGCAGTGTTGCTGCCTGTGTAGAGTTTTCCAAATCTACCTTAGAAGGCAGTATACAGCAAGACAACTAACTAAGTTTTGGAATGAAACTATTTTGTGTGCGTGTACTGAAGGGAGTTGAGCGTTCTACTTTTGCTTTGTTCTCTTCTTCTGAGGGTTTGGTTAAACATACTGTCTTATCTCTTGCTCTCTGTCTGTCTTATCCAACTCAATCTGGAAGTGATTGTTTAGCAATGAGACTGACATCCCTGTTTCTTTTATATTAGAAAGTTGATCTCCAGTAGTGCCCTCTTTCCCTTATACATGCCTCCAACCCCTTTATGTTAAATAATTCTTCATTCTATTCTGTTACACTCATTCATAATTGTATCATTCATTATGTTCATCAATTCTCTTAATGGATTGTTCTGGCTTCGATACACTTAAGATCTATCAACAGCATTTGTGGCATAATGAAATTAATTTAGACTCATCCTGCGGTTAGAGTGAAACACTTAGGATGGAAGTAAACCAGGCCAACATTCCAAAGGGTTTAAAAGAAGAAATGTGAAGCACATGAATTATTCAGTAAAACCTTATTAATTACGCTGTAAAATCATCTGAATTGTATGCTTTTTGAGGTGAGACTACTTTTATTAGGTGGATGAATGTCTGGTTGTTGACATAATTCCTATATGGAGCTTGCTTTAAAGATAGTTACATGAACTTGACAGTAGTAAGTATTAACAGAAAGTAATGTATTTATTAAATATTACTATTTAGGTTTAATTTATTTATATTTTAGTTGAATTTTAGTTTAATTTCAGTTTTAGTTTTTATTTAGTTCCAGTTTGGAGCTTATTTTGGTGCTTTAGCTTAAATGTATTCAGTTATTTCTCCAAGGCAATATTACTAATTTTGGTTTAGTTTAAGTGTTTTATCTAACATTTAAAATCGAATGTTATTTCTACTTTATTTCTATTGACAACTTTTTTTTAAAAAATTAGTTTTAGTTTTAGTTAATGATAACAACCTTGATTTGAATCTTATGAAAGCTTGTTTCCGGCACGGAATAAGAAAAATGTAAAAGATAAGTGCGACTTTTTTTCTCAGAATTGTGTGATATAAGCTCGCAATTATGAGTTATAAAGTCAGAATTGCGGGATGTACTGTAAACTCACAATTGCAAGAATTCAAGTCAGAATTGTGCAATATAAACTCGCAATTCTGACTTTTTTTCCCCTCAGAATTCAGAATGCAAAAGTCAGCTCACAATTCTGACATTTTCTTACAATTATGAGTTTGTCTTGCAAATCTGAGAAAAAAAGTCAGAATTGTGAGATTTTAGTCACAATTGCCTCTTTTATTTTGTTATTCGGTGGTGGAAACAAGCTTCTATAGAATATCTTTCTGTATTCTTGCACATTGAAAGGAGGTACTAGTTAATATCGCAGATATCTTGCTTTTACTGGTTCCTTGTAGTATAAATGTATCATGCAAAAGCAATAGTTTTTGGTCACCAAAGCCATTGTAGAAATGCTCTATTAGCAGCTGGCTAGCTTTTTTATGTATTCAGTGAGCAAAAGTGTCCTATATAATAAAGTGAGTAGCATTTAAGTGGTCATGTGATCTAAACATGTCTGTCGCCATGAGGCAACCCACTCCGTGTAGAATAAGACAGCTTCTTTTAGATTGTGGATTCTCAATCCCAAAATGAATGATTTAAAATATTCATGAGTCAAAATGATTTTCAGTGATATTCAACATTATGGCACACAAGCTTTTACCTTGTTTGGGGTCATTCAGGTTGACTACGAAGATGAAAGAGGAATGAAGAGTTTTAGAGGAAAGAAATTGTATTAGGGGAGTATTAGCCTGAAATAAAGGAAGGAAATGAAAGAATAAAAGAGCTATGAGCACAGCTGGTCTTCCCTTCTTTCCTCTCTAGTCGTTCCTGTGTTTTATTCATTTTTATTAAGGACGACTTGTGCTCCTCGTGACTTCAGAAGTAGGCCAGTCGCCGCACATCTTTCTCCGCACACTGGGAGGAGCGCAGCCATCTTTCTTTCTAATTACTTAAGAGAAGATCATCTATAAAGAAAGCACATCTAGACTGCGCCGTGACCCCAACCACATGCGTACATCCCTTATCAGACGTGCCATTTAAGGACAGAAGAACAAGTAGAGCCTTATAAAACAGACGAGAGATGGGAAAACATTGGCAAGAACTTTAAGCATATGTTAATGAATGAATAAATCAAACAAAGGTGGAAACTCTTTAAAGGAACACTCCACTTTTTTTGAAAATAGGCTCGTTTTCCAACTCCCCTAGAGTTAAACAGTTGAGTTTTACCGCTTTCAAATCCATTCAGCCGATCTCCGGTTCTGGCGGTACCACTTTTAGCATAGCTTAGCATAGTTCATTGAATCTGATTAGACCGTTAGCATTGCGCTTAAAAATGACAAAAGAGTTTTGATATTTTTCCTATTTAAAACTTGACTCTTCTGTAGTTACATCGTGTACTAAGATCGGTGGAAAATAAAAAGTTGCGATTTTCTAGGCTGATATGGCTAGGAACTATACTCTCATTCAGGCGTAATAATCAAGGAACTTTGCTGCCGTTCCATGGCTGCAGCAGTGCAATGATATTTCGCAGAGTCTCTCACATACGTCTCCATGGTTGCAAGGCACGTTCCCTGTGCAAGCAGGGGCTCACGGGCACTGCGTAATATCATTGCACTGCTGCAGCCATGGAACGGCAGCAAAGTTCCTTGATTATTACGCCTGAATGAGAGTATAGTTCCTAGCCATATCAGCCTAGAAAATCACAACTTTTTATTTTCCGTCGGTCTTAGTACACGATTTAACTACAGAAGAGTCAAGTTTTAAATAGGAAAAATATCAAAACTCTTTGGTCATTTTTAAGCGCGATGCTAATGGTCTAATCAGATTCAATGAACTATGATAAGCTATGCTAAAAGTGGTACCGCCAGAACCGGAGATCGGCTGAATGGATTCGAAAACGGTAAAACTCAACTGTTTAACTCTAGGGGAGATGGAAAACGAGCCTATTTTCAAAAAAAGTGGAGTGTTCCTTTAAAGAGGACCTATTGTGTTTGTTTTTTTACATTTTCAACTTTCTTTAGTGTGTGATGTTGCTGTTTGAGCATGAAAAAGGTCTGCAGAGTTACAAAGCACAAAGTCCACTTCAAAGGGAATTATTCTCTATATCAGTAAGCACTGTTTCTGAACTCCAGAAATGACTCGATTGAAGTCTTGAGTTTTCTTTAGGCAATGAACTCATCACAATATTCCTCATTTAAATAATGCTCACCCAAGGCATCTGAAAAAAGGGACGAGGCCTGGTTGAGTTGAGTTAGTCGTGTGTTGAAATTTCTGAAACAAGCACAAAGCGTACCATAACTATAACTAAACAGAGCTTTAACTGGGAAAAGTGGTGCTGCAGTAATATAAAAAAATAATGTGGTTTTTGAACATTCAAGCAAGATAACTTATTCTAGTAGACCCTAAAAACAAACTCAAGACTTTATAAAAGTGCATAATATATAGGTCCTCTTTAAAAATACAGTGGTATTTTTTGGGTGGTGATACCATGGTAGTCTTTGAAGCACGTTACAGTACAATATTTAACTTTGCGAAAAACATACTCTGGTGGTATCATAGTACAGTGATGGTATCAGATGGTAATACTGTGGTATTCTGAAATGGACCATGGTACTAGAATTCATGTATCCGCATGGTATTAGCATAGTACTCCATACTGTACTTCCAAGAATACAGTACCATGATTTTCCCATTTTGCGTCTAAAAAACATGATAGTATGGTACTTTTTTTGTAAGTGTACATAACATTGCACAAGTAAAATAGGTTGTGAATGCCATTTTATGTTGATGTGAATTACTATAGCATTTGAAAATGGTAATCAAACAGCAATATTTTGCAAATATTGTCTCTGTTGAATTGATTATACAGCTGTAGTTGAATAAATAGCTTGAGAATCCTCTGAAACACAGGGCTTTTGTGGGATAGGGTGAGTCCAGGCTAAAGAGCTAACAAACTAGAGCAGACAAACACAGTGGACCTCACAGGACCAGGCCTTCTGCTTTCGAACACAGATCCATCACAGCTGGGAATGTGGAAACAAGGCATCATGACGCAATTGTTTTGGCTTAAAGGGTCCATTGAATTCGGAAAGCTGTGAGAGAGTGGCTCAGGTTGAGATGTGTGTGTTAACATTGCTAATTTCACTGCAAAAAAAAATAAAAAAAATCATCTAAACATCATCAATTTTGAGGTCAGCATGATTTTTCTTCTTTTTGAATAAAATTTATACTTTTTTCAGCAAGGGCTAATTACAATTATCAAAAGCCACAGTAAAGACATTTATAATGTTACAAAAGATTTATCTTTTTTTATGCTTTCTATTTTTCTCTTCATTTACCAAGACATCGACAAATATTGTTTTCAGCATTGATGATAATCAGAAATGTTTCTTGAGCAGCAAATCAGCGTATTAGAATGATTTCTGAAGGATCATGTGACACTGAAGACTGGAGTAATGATGCTGATAATTCAACTTTGCCAACACAAGAAAAAGTTACTTTTTAAAATATATTCAAAATAAATTGTAATAATATTACTGTTTTTACTATATTTTACTATATTACAATATATTTCACTATATTTTTTGAATGTATTAAATATCTTACAGGCCTCAAAGTTTTGAACAGTAGTGTATCTTGAATTGAGCTTATCTTTTGTAATACATTGTCTGTTTCACATCATTAATGGATTAGTCCACTTTTAAATAAACTTTTCCTGATAATTTACTCACCCCCATGTCATCCAAGATGTCAATGTCTTTCTTTCTTCAGTCGAAAAGAAATTAAAGTTTTTGATGAAAACATTCCAGGATTTTTTTCCATATAGTGGACTTCAATGGGCACCAAACAGTTGAAGGTCAAAATTTGTTTCACTGCAGCTTCAAATTGTTCTACATGATCACAGACGAGAAATAATGGTCTTATCTAGAGAAACAATCACTCATTTTCTAAAAAAATAAATAAATAAAATTTTATAAATTTTAACCAGAAATGCTCATCTTGAACTAGCTCTCTTCTTCTTCTTCTTCTTCTCTATTAGAATTCTGGCAGTGTAGACACTGCTAAGTGTATTACTGCCCTCCACAGGTCAAAGTTTGAACTAATTTTTATATGCATATAATCCTGGAATGTTTTCATCAAAAACTTTAATTTCTTTTCGACTGAGGAAAAAGAAAGACATGGACATCTTGGATGACATGGGGGTGAGTAAATTATCAGGAAAAGTTTATTTAAAAGTGGACTAATCCTTTAATGTCACTAATTTGTGTATTTTATTAGAGTATTGTAAAAACTGCAGAATCATAAATATTTCTTTATTCTTCTGCTTCATGTGGATTTTACTAATTTCCCCAAAGCAGAACATAACTATGGATTGTTCACAAATAGCGTAATGAGAGCAATAAGCTCTGGTGATATTTTTAACCTGTCTGAGCTCTCGAGAGAACAAGTTATCTTCTCTGAAATTGTCATCCAGTATTGTGAAATAGCTCAGTGGTACTCTGACTTTTTTATGATTGGATTTTGTCCTTGCAGATGTTGCAAGACTTTTTAAAAAAAGACAAGGTGATGATCTCATGTATAAATTGAATGTGAAACTCCATTCACAACCCATTTTAATGTTTATTGTAACATATTTCACACAGCCTTTTCTCAATATCTTGACTGTAAAAAGGCAAGTTGTTTAAGGGCTCGTTGTATGTTTATGCTAATATATATACCGATCAGGCATAACATTATAACCACCTTCCTAATATTGTGATGGTCCCGGTTTTGCTGCTAAAACAGCCCTGACTCATCAAGGCATGGACTCCACTAGACCCCTGAAGGTGTGGTATCTGGCACCAAGATGTTAGCAGCAGATCCTTTAAGTCCTGCAAGTTGCGAGGTGGAGCCTCCATGGATCGGAGTTGTTTGTTCAGCACATCCCACAGATGCTCCATTGGATTGAGATCTGGGGAATTTGGAGGCCAAGTCAACACCTCAAACTCATTGTGCTCCTCGAACCATTCCTGAACCATTTTTGCTTTGTGGCAGTGCGCATTATCCTGCTGAAAGAGACCACAGCCACCAGGGGAATACTGTTTCCATGAAAGGGTGTACATGGTCTGCAACAATGCTTAGGTAGGTGGTACGTGTCAAGTAACATCCAAATGGATGGCAGAACCCAAGGTTTCCCAGCAGAACATTGCCCAAAGAGTCACACTGCCTCCGCCAGCTTGCCTTCTTCCCATAGTGCATCATGGTGCCATGTGTTCCCCAGGTAAGCGATGCACATGCACCCGGCCATCGAAGTGATGTAAAAGAAAACATGATTCATCAGACCAGGCCACCTTCTTCCATTGCTCCGTGGTCCAGTTCTGATGCTCACATGCCCACTGTTGGTGCTTTCAGGTTTGGACAGGGGTCAGCATGGGCACCCTGACTGGTCTGCGGTTATGCAGCACCATATGCAACAAACTGTGATGAACTGTGTTTTCTGACACCGTTCTATCAGAACCAGCATGAACTTCTTGAGCAATTTTAGCTACAGTAGCTCGTCTGTTGGAACAGACCACACGGGTCAGCCTTCGCTCCCCACGTGCATCAATGAGACTTGGCAGCCCATGACCCTGTCGCCGGTTCTCCACTGTTCCTTCCTTGGACCACTCTTGGACCCCACAAGAGCTGCAGTTTTGGAGATGCTCTGACCCAGTCTTCTAGCCATCACAATTTGGCCTTTGTCAAACTCGCTCAAATCCTTACACTTGCCCATTTTTCCTGCTTCTAACACATCAACTTTGAGGACAAAATGTTCACTTGCTGCCTAATATATCCCACCCACTAACAGGTGCCGTGATGAAGAGATAATCAGTGTTATTCACTTCACCTGTCAGTGCTCATAATGTTGTGCCTGATCTGTGTATGTATGTATAAGATGCATTAAACTGATCAAAAGTGACAAATAAGATTTTGAAAATAATTTCAAATAAATGCTGTTCTTTTGAACTGTCTATTCAACAAAGAATCCTGAAATTAACATCACGATTTCCACAATTTTCTTTTAATCAAAACCAAATCTAAGCTCCAAAACAACGTATTACAGTAACTTCCTGAAGGTTCATTCAGCTTTGCCATCACAGGAATAAATTGCATTAAAATAGAAAACAGTAAACTATTTTTCACAATATTACCGTTTTACTGTTTTTTTCCCCCATCAAATAAATGCAGCCTTGACGAGAATATGAGACTTATTTCAAAAACTATATGTGACTATAAAACTATAAAATATGTAAAATACAATAAAACCAGTACATTTGTCCACATCAACAACCCTGTTAAAAGCACATAAAATGTCATGTGATGTCTGGGAATATATGATGTGAAGAACAAAAGATCAGCTTCACAAAAATCAGTCAAACGTCTCAAGATTAGTAAAGCCCCCTTGAGAAAGATAACTTTGTATCTCATAGGAAACAGTTTGCCGCCCAATGGCATGACCTCAGCTTGATTTAAAGGGTTTTCCCATGCAAACAGCATACTTCCTCAGCCACTTTAGATAAACAGATACGACAGTAGCCTATTTAAGCTTAATTAAGTCTAATTTAGTCTGGACTATACTCTGAACTACTTTTGATGAGGGAGGGTTGGTCCAAGAATTTTTCATTTCTATCCAAGAAAAATGTCCCAAATATGTTTCAGTTGGTTTCTGTTTTGTTACTCCAAAGCTCTTGATCAGATTTGCCGTGGTCTGTTTGGTATGTTTTCCTGACACATATTCCAGCTGTTCCTTCTAATTATCAGGAATCAAGGATACGTGTGTAATATGTTCCCTGGGGTGTCTGATTCAGAGCTGAAATTAATAACGTGAGGCGATAAGATGAGAACAGATAAAAGGATTACATTAGATACTGTTGCCGACATTAACCTCTAGCTATCGTAGCATTAGCTAAACCGCTAATTCTATTAAGCCCTTTGTTTTGGGATTTTGGTGCCAAATAGATTCTGGCATATATGCGGTGGAGTCCTCATTAGGATGCAAAGGCTGGATGGCAAGTAAAATACAGGCCTAGAGATTCTGGGAGTGCTTGGTTTGAGAGACATGGCTGTTAAACTCAAATGTACCTATACTTGAAGGATGAGCTCATTTCACACCATTCTTTCCTCCATCATGCTGTCATTTTTTAAATCACTACAGTAGGAAACTCAGTCTTTCTGCAAGTTTCAAAGGTCTAAAATCTTAAACCTACAATGTTCAGAATCTCTGGGAACAAATTATAGTGTTTGGAAAGTATGACTCATTTCTACGAATTTGGTTCCTTCGGACAGTTCCATAAACGATTCAGTTATTCTCATGTGTTCCAGTTCAGTCTAACTGAGATTAATGTCACATAAGGTCACACTGTTGCCTACAGCGCTTTACTTACACGTTAAATAAGCATATTAAATATGAGACTCTGCTCAAGCACTTAGATCTCCCTTTGAACTAAAGCAAAAATATAATAGATAAAGAATTTACTAATAATAAATAACATAGATCCTATCAAGTTCAGTACACTCTCAGAAAAAAAAGGTACCCTTTCAGAAGGTACTAATATGCACCCTTGAGGGAATAGTTCACCTAAAAATGAAAATGATCCTATAATTTACTCACCCTCAAGCCATCCTATGTGTATATGACTTTCTTCTTTCAGCCGAACACAATCAGAGTTATATTAAATAATATCCTGGCTCTTCCCAGCTTTTTGAAGCCCAAAAAAGCTCATCCAACCATCATAAAAGTAATCCATATGGCTCCAGTGAGTAAATAAGTGCCTTCTGAAGAGAAGCGATGGGTTTTTGTAAGAAAAATATCCATATTTAACACTTAACTGGCTTTCAGCAATAGCCACACGTGCGTTCATGAGAGAGTCGAGTAGTTCCGGTGGAAGGGTGACCTTTGACCCCACTAATGACTGGACGTAGCTCCTCTTATATCGAAATCCTCCGACATTTTCCTTTAAAACTTATTCGTTTGTCAATTCTCAACTAAACTTATTCTACCCTTATGTCATACGTCCTACGTCATAAATATGGATTACTTATAGATTTTTTTGGAGCTTCTAAAACTCGGACACTATTCAATGCCATTACAAAGCTTGGAAGAGCCAGAATATTATTTAATATAACTCCAAATGTGTTCAACTGAAAGAAGAAAGTCATATACTCCTAGGATGGCTTGAAGGGGAGTACATTTTGGTATAATTTTCATTTTTGGTTAAACTATTCCTTTAAGGTGGCAGCTTTTGTACCTTTTTTCCTGAGGGTGTATGAAATGCCCAATTCAATGAGTAAATAACACATTTGCAAATCGGTTCGATCAATTCATTTGATTAATAAAAATACATTTTGAATCACTAGTTTGAGATTGCTGAATGTCCAACCTGGCATTGCACAAGGCTCAAGTCCAAGTGTGGGTCCAATGTCCAAACTGAATCCGAGCCATAGACTGGGCAGCAAACTCTGATGAATCACAGATGCTCAGAGGCTTTGATGTGCCATATTATCCTCCCTCTACTTGTTCTATATTTTCCCTCTCTCACACTCTCTCTCTCTTCTTCTGTCCTCGCTTTCCCTCCTCCCCGTAGCTTCCTGTGCATCTTCACACATCCTTCTCACATTCACTCCATTTGTCTATTCTCTGAATTTCTCTCTCATCATATTTTCTCTCATTCTTCTCTTCTCTCCTCATTAAAGAGTTTGTGCTTGAGTCATCCTTCAGGTAACAAGCACTGCCAGGTCTCCCTGAAGGGTGGTGTGTTTGTGTGTGTAAGGTGTGTAGGAGTCTGAATCAAGTCTTTTTACATCAGTCCAGTCCAGTTATTTATATCTCAATGTGTGACAAAAATTTCTTCCTCCCTTGATGCTGCTAGTTTTCACTTTAAAGTGAAGTATGCAAATATCTAGAGCGAAGTGAATCTGCTACCCATGTGGCACCTTTCCCAATCACATTACTACAGTTTATCAAACAAAAAGTTAATATTGAGTAACTTAAATGTTAGATATTGCCATTTTCACTGTCTATTTTTGGTCCACTGACGAAACCACAGCAGAACATTGTGTTTCCTTCCTGAATTAATTATTTGAATAAATAAACACAATAAATGGGCTGCGTCCGAAATGTAATACTCTCTTAAGTAGGTACTTATTTTGAGCAAGAAATTACTGTAAGACTGCTAAAAAAGCATGTTCTATAAAGTATTAATGTGTGACATGGGGCATTGACAAATGAGGTTTTTAAAAGTGTAAAAAAAAAAAAAGTTTTATTAAGTGTTAACAATGACATTGTGGTTTTTATAATCAATTAACACAACTTTTGTCATTTTTTACAAGATGGACAAAATTTGTCTCCAAAAATGTCATTCGGTTTAACCAAAATTTCGGTTTTACTGAATGACATTTTTGGTTATACCGAATGACGATATTTTCAAACAATGCTAACAGGCTGATATCTAGCTAGCTAGCAAAAGGACAATCAAACATTTTGTATTTAGTACAAGTTTTTAAAATATTACAACATTTTCCATGTTTTATAGCGGTTGTACCGAATAACCTGATGTTACGGAACATGTGTATGAGCAAGTGAGCAACATGAATTTTTCAAAAAGAGAGTTAGTTACTTTGCTTCATGACCATGTGGTCCTTTGCAGGTGTCTGAATGATGTCACATCCTATCACATGATACTGATCGCATGACCATCCAAAATGGTCCCTTCATATTGGTTACTCCTAATAACATCAATGAAATTAATTTTTCCGGATATTTTTTCTCATAACAAAGCAACAACTTACACATAATTCTAATACCATTTTGCACTATGTTGATATATGATGTTATAAAATCAGGCCAGAATAAAAAAAATATATACATTTATTACATTTATTACACTTTAAGATATTTCCTCTCGTAAAAGAGTAGGGGTGTAACCCCGGTGTCCTGGCCAAATTCCCTCCATAGGCCCTACCAATCATGGCCTCCTAATAATCCCCAACCCCAATTGGCTCTTTCACTCTCTCTCCTCTCCACCTTCAGCTGGTGTGTGGTGAGCGTACTGGCGCCGTTGTACTGTGGCTGCCGTCGCATCATCCAAGTGGATGCTGCACACTGGTGGTGGATGAGGAGAGACCCCTGATATGATTGTAAAGCGCTTCGGGTGTACAGTAGTACATATGAATGCGCTATATAAATAAATAAAAAAAATATATATATATATTTTAATTACTAATAAAGTGGCTGTATTGACCTTTGGATGGTTAAACCGAATGCCCTTTTGACACTTCAAAATCTTTAAAATACCTTTATATGTAGCAAAATATAATTAAAACCTTTTGGATTCAATAAAAGATATCTAGTTGTATTACTTTGGATGTCATATATTTGTTTTGTATTATTATTAAGGCCTTTGGACCAAAAAAAAAAAAAAAGAAGACCCGTCACTGACCCACATGCTACTCTTGTCACATACTGTTGAAGTATGCAGCCATAGTTCCGTTTCTAAATGAATCGGCATGTTTGACTCATTTGAGTGGATAATTCAATTACTCGTTTATAAAGTAGGTCTGGTATTTTGTCCTATACAGTGAATCTGTGTTCTTTGATTGAGTGAATGATTCAATGACTCACTTTTTCAGTGATTCATGACAGTTTTTTTTTTTTTAGTTTCTGCATGAATCAGTGGGTTTGAATGAATGAATCAGTTGAGTGATTCAATGACCTAAAGACAGTGACTTGTCACACCTACTGGTGTAACCTGAAGAAAGTCATCTGTTGTTATTGTAATTAGTAATAAAGTGAACCTCTAGGCTCAAATGACATCTGCAAAAAGCTTCAGTCATATTGAAATGCATTGGAAATTAGATCTTTGTTCTTACATTTTTTTTTTTCTATAGACATTATTTTTACAGCCTTTATACAGTATCATGAGGAAAGATGACAATATATGCAGATTCATCCTTGTCCAGAATTCGTCCAGAACTTTTTTTTGTGAAAACTAGTTTTCGTGCAGGTTTAATATAATGGACAATGGAGTCTCCTCTTATCAGGCTGATCACATACAGTATGACAGAACTGCAGCTCAGCATTAACCGCACTGATGTCATCTGGGGTTACTTGTCTATTTCGATTTGACTTGAAAGGTATAATTTTCAGTGAAATACAAATTTATTCTCACCACTTTCTGAACGACTCCCAGTTGATAATAAAATAATGCATGTGATTTGCAAGTGTTTCATCATCTGATCGCATTGAAGGTTTTGACTGAAGATTGTTCAGAGCCGGTTACTTCACATAAGTCATTGCAATATACAGTTACTGACATTCAGCTTTGTGAAACTGTGTCAAAGTTGTATGATGCAGCTGCGACAATGTTTCGTGCAGCCTAATGCAGTTAGGACAGAAAGAATGCAGTTACATTTACAGAAATCAAATGTCATACTGACTGTATTACATTTACACCTAAACAAAAACTAGTTTTGCCTTCCAATATCCATGAAATTAGATTCATTTAAACATCTATACAAGCAAATGTCAAGTTTTCTTTCCTTTCTGAATTGCATTACTTTTCCCTATGGGGCCCTAAATAAATCCCATGCTTTGACATCAGAGGAGTGGAGGTTTCTGATAAAAAGTGGGAATATTGTGAAAGTTGTCTTCAACCTCATGGGGTTACTGTCTGTAGAAAAGCATGATGGGTGTTATGCAATAATCTTATCAAAATGTAGCATCCCACATCTCTGGACCTCATGGGAAACTGTAAGAACTGACAAAGACTTATTTGTAGAATGTAATTATCACTTTTTTTTTTTTTTTTCATTATGTGTGACAACACAATTCAGGGCATTTTCTGTGGTTACATGAGTCAGTATAAATATGCTTCTTTCATTTCTTGTCCCTCTCTTGCAGGTGTCCCTGAGCACTGAATGTGTGCGTGCCATGATGAAGCTGACGTACTGTCCTCTCTGTAGCGGCGTTGCCTTTGCCAAGCCCTGCTCAAACTACTGTAAGAATGTCATGAAGGGCTGCCTCGCCAATCAAGCGGATCTGGACTCTGAGTGGAGGAACCTGGCAGGTGTGCAGAGCTAAGATAGACCCTTATAGGCCCTATCCCAAATTGCACCCTAAACACTTGCGGTCTTCCTACGAGTCTGTACTTTCATGACGTAACACTGCTTTGATTGTTGGGTAGAAGACTGCTGCAGAGCTCGCTTCAGTGCGGGCTGGGCAAAAGTGCACATTTCAACCAGGGCACTCGCGAGCACCCTTCTAAAATCTAAAATGACAAATGGTATACCCTACGGTCTTGTGGACTTATAGTGGCCGCCATGTGCGCATGTCCGTTAAGTCTACAAGACCATAGGGTGTCCCATTTGTCATTTTAGATTTTAGAAGAGTACTCGTGAGCGCCCCTTTGTGGTTGATATGCACACTTTTGCCCAGTCCGAACTGAATGTGCTGCTAAATGCATATGAAGTGTGCCATAAAATGCTACAGTCAGTTCCCGGAAGTAAAAATTCAATTAATTTTATTCAGGTCAACTTATAAACTTTTGAAGACAGACCTGCGTTGAGCAAATTTGCACCATGAGTCTGTCTCAATATGCTTCAATATACAATCTCTCAATATATGGGTCATTGACGAATAAGGTTTTTAGAAGTGTTAAAAAACATAATGGAGATATAATTAATTTTGAAGTTTTATTAAGTGTTAACAATCAGATTATGTGGTTTTTATAATCAATTAACATTTTTTACAAGATGGACAAATTTTCGGTTTAACCATAATTTTGGTTTTACCGAATGACACTTTTGGTTATATCGAATGACGATATTTGCAAACAAAGCTAACAGGCTAAAATCTAGCTAGCTATTAATAATAACTTTAGTACAAGTTTTTAAAATATTACAACATTTTCCATGTTTTATAGCGGTTGTACCGAAGAACCTGATGTTTTTCGGGACATGCGTATGAGCAAGTGAGCAACATGAATTTTTCAAATAGTTAAAAGAGAGTTAGTTACTTTGCTTCATGACCATGTGGTCCTTTGCAGGTGTCTGAATGATGTCACATCCTGTCACATGATACTGACCGCATGACTTGATCCAAAATGGTCTCTTTATATTGGTTACTCTGAATAACATCGATAAAATTATTTTTTCTGGACATTCTTTCTCATTACAAAGCAATGACTTCAATGCATAATTTTAATACAGTTTTGCACTATATTGATATAAGATGTTATAAAATCATTCCAGAATAAAAATATATACATTTATTAAATTTTAAGATATTTTAATCACTAATGAAGTGGCTGTATTGGCCTTTGGACGGTTAAACCGAATTACCTTTTTACACTTCAAAATCTTTAAAATACCTTTATATGTAGCAAAATATAACTAAAACCTTTTGGATTCAATAAAAGTGATCGAGTCATACTACCTTACGTACTTTGGATGTCATATCTTTGTTTTTTATTATTATTAAGGCCTTTGGACAAAAAATGACCCGTCACGTCACTGATCCATATATAGATATAATCAGCAAATTTACATGAATGATTTTATATTTATTTTTATTTGATTGTCATTCGCGACTGTTGTTCTTTTCCTCATTAAAGCTGTTAAGTACACATTCTTTAAAGGGTTAGTTCACCCAAAAATGAAACTGCTGTCATTAATACTCACCCTCGTGCTGTTCCAAACCCGTCAGACCTTTGTTCATCTTCTGTACACAAATTAAGATATTTTTGATGAAATCCAAGATTAAAAAAACAAAAAAACAAATTGTATGCCCCATAGAAAGCAACATAACTACCACATTCAAGGTCCAGAAATGTAGTAAAGACATTGTTAAAATAGTCAACATGAGAGTGGTTCAACCTTAATGTTATGAAGTGACAAGAATAGTTTTTGTGTGCAAAAACAATACAAAAATAACAAATTTATTCAACAATTTCGTCTCTCCCCTGTCAATCTCCTATGCTGTATAGACAGTGCAGGCTTCCATGCTCTACGACAGAACGCCGACTCATTATGTAGTAATTATGTTGCTTTCTATGGGGGATAACAAAAAGTCTTGGATTTCATCAAAAATATCTTAATTTGTGTTCCAAAGATGAATGAAGGTCTTACGGATGTGGAACAACATGAGGGCAAGTAATTAATGTAATGAAATAATGTATGAAATTTCATTTTTTTTTTTTTGTTTCAAAATTTATAATATTGTGATTCACCTTGTAGTTGTTTGGTTTGGTTCAAGGTTTTTAATGCTTCAACAAAGATTTAAAATCTGTCTTAAAAATTGATGGAAAAATTGAAAAAATTGATGGAAAACCTTAACAAAGACTATTATAAATATTTCCGGAACCAACGCCATAGAAAAGTGAGTGGGCACTTAATGCAAATGACAAGACAGATTGTCAAACGTGTGCTGAAAGTCATCTGACAACATGTCAACATGATATAAAGACTTTTGTCTGTGTTTTTGTGTAGATGCTATGCTGGAGGTAGTTGACAAACTGAGTCGGCCTTACAGTGTGGATTCGGTGGTTCTGTCTCTGCCAAAACGCATTGCTGAAGCTATTCTCTACATGCAAGACAACCTCAACACATTCAACAATAAGGTCAGTGCTGAACTGTAAACCTTTCTTTAAAGACTTAACCTTTTATATACACTATAATGCCAAAAGTATTGGGACATCCCTCCAAATCATTGAATTCAAGTGTTGCAATCACTTCCATGGCCACAGATGTATAAAATCAAGCACCTAGGCCTGCAGACTGCTTCTACAAACATTTGTGAAAGAATGTGTCGCTCTCTCAGTGAATTCAAGCATGGTATCGTGATAGGTTGCCATCTGTGCAATAAGTCCATTCGTGAAATTTACTCACTACTAAATATTCCATGGTCAACTGTTAGTGGTATCATAACAAAGTGGAAGCAATTGGGAACAACAGCAACTACGTAAAATCACAGAGTGGGGTCAGCGCGTGCTGAGGCACACAGAGCGCAGAAGTCACCGACTTTCTGCAGAATCAATAGCTATAGACCTCCAAACTTTGTGTGGCCTTCAGATTAGCTCAAGAACAGTGCATAGAGAGCTTCATGGAATGGGTTTCCATAGCCGAGCAGCTGCATCCAAGCCTTCCCCCAGTGCAATGCAAAGCGTCGGATGCAGTGGTGTAAAGCACGCCAACACTGGACTCTAGAGCAGTGAAGACGTGTTCTCTGGAGTGACGAATCACGCCTCTCTGTCTGGCAATCCAATGGACGAGTCTGGGTTTGGCGGTTGCCAGGAGAATGGTACTTGCCTGACTGCATTGTGCCAAGTGTAAAGTTTGGTGGAGGGGGATTATGGTGTGGGGCTTTTTTTCAGGGATTGGGCTTGGCCCCTTAGTTCCAGTGAAAGGAACTCTTAATGTTTCAGCATACCAAGACATTTTGGACAATTTCATGCTCCCAGCTTTGGGGATTGCCCCTTCCTGTTTCAACATGACTGCACACCAGCGCACAAAGCAAGGTCCATAAAGACATGGATGAGCGAATTTGGTGTGGAGGAACTTGACTGTCCTGCAACCCGATAGAACACCTTTGGGATGAATTAGAGTGCAGACTGCGAGCCAGGCCTTCTCGTCCAACATCAGTGCCTGACCTCACAAATGTGCTCCTAGAAGAATGGTCAAAGATTCCCATAAACACACTCCTAAACCTTGTGGAAAGCCTTCCCAGAACAGTTGAAGCTGTTATAGCTGCAAAGGGTTGGCCAACTCCATATTAAACCCTACAGATTAAGAATGGGATGTCATTAAAGTTCATGTGCACATAAAGGCAGGCGTCCCAAAACTTTTGGCAATATAGTGTATCATTAATTCATAAATAAATCTTGAACCAAAGTTAACCAGAACCATGTGCCAAACCCATGCCATGATTTCTTGTTCTTTAGGTGTTTCAGGCATGTGGTTCTCCTGCTCAGAGCTCCGACACTGAGGACCAGATCAAGCGAGGGAGAAACACAGCAGAAGAAGTCAGCAGCACCCCTGGAGCCCAGCTGGAGAAACTGGTGAGTGTGTTTATATAGTGTACTGTAGCAGTTTTTGCTTTAGGACCCAGGTTTTACTTTGAACATAAAGTGGCAGCCCATCACAGTAACAAAATAGTTCATTATACAAAATGTACACAAAAATATAATTTAAACACTTATTGTATTAACCATTTTAAGCATAACATATGAAATAATAGTCAGAAAAAAATCGTAATAATATTTATTATCAGCAGTATCACAGGCAAGGCAGAATCGTAACGAAGGAACAGGCACAGGGTTGGGGCAGGCAGCAAACAGATAAACAGGCAGAAGGTCAATTGGGCAGGCAGCAGAAAGTCAAAACAGTATAAACAATCCAAGGTCATACAAGAAGAAACAATACACATCAAAGAACGCTCAGAAATGTTAGCCGTGGCAAAACAAGACTTGGCAGTGTGTGAGTGTGTGTGTTTATAGTCCATGGGATGAGGATCAGGTGAGGGAGTAATCAGCGCCAGGCAATGGGTGATGGGAAATGAAGTCCAAATAGAGTTAGTACTCAGGTGGCGATCGGAGGTAGGCCCAATTCGTGACAGATAGCTTGTAATGTAAATCAAATAAATCTTTATGATAGTATAGCACATAAAATGCCTATTAATATCCATTTTCACTCTATACTGAACATTGACAACCAAGGAAATTTACTAGGGAACACATGCAAACCAGAACAGGGAAAACAGAACCAAAACACAATGACACTAAACCTAAACAAAACATACGTTACAATCAAGTAAAGTTGCTTAAGGTGTTAATCTTGAAATATTACTAACAATATAAGTCTTTTTTTAACATTTACTTTATAAAAATAGTAAAGATTTCACAAAAAAGATGCACACCACGACCTGAAGGTGGACCTTTTAAGAATCATATAAAAAGGCTTTATAGTTGCAAAAAAAGTATGAACTATAAATCAGATGACAGAAGGCATGAAATAGATTGCATACAACAGATTTTCTGCAAAGTTTTGATTATGTTGATAATTTAGAGGCCTTAAAAAATATGATACAGCAGGTTTTATGGGGTTAATATTACCTTGAACTGCAGGCTCAATAATGTGCAAAATGATTAATGTTAGCATATGTTGATTAGAAACATTTTGTAAATGCATAAACAACAGCAGAAGTGTTATTTATTTTATTATCTGTAATTGTAAATATTTTTTCATTGCCATATGCCATATTTGTGAGATCACATTTTCTTTCTCTCAGTTATCCGATGTGTCCAGAATGTTGAGGGATATGATGCAATACTGGGTCCATTTGCCCAGAAAACTGTGTGTGGATCGTGAGTCTGGACCCAGTGAAATAGACAGATGTTGGAATGGAATGAGTGTGGACAGGTAAATGCACATGAACAGCTCACTCAACCTCAGTTTTAATAGAAACACAACTGTCTTGTACAGTGACTACAAAATGGCTCTCTGTTTTATAGCATTTTTAGTACAAAATCTGCAGATTTTTAAAAGCTTGGGAGCACCGATATTATTATCAATGGCAAAATGTGTACTCAGATTTTAGTCAGTCTGTGATATTGCCTCTCAAACAGATCACATGCTTCTTTCTTATTGTGTTGTGTTCTGTCAGGTATCTGCCAGAAGTGATGGGAGACGGGCTGGCCAGTCAGATCAATAATCCTGAGGTGGAGATTGACATCACCAAACCAGACATGACTGTACGCAAACAGATCATGCAGCTTAAGATAATGATCAACCGACTGAAGTATGCCATCAATGGAAATGATGTGGACTTCCAGGACACCAGTAAGTACTGTATACACATAAACTACCGTTCAAATGTTTGAGGTCAGTAAGAATAAAAAAAGTATACTTAATTATTACTTTTATTTAGCAAGTAACAGACAATACAGTTATAATATTACAAAAAAAAAATCTAAATAATTTTTGTTGTTGTTGTTGTTTTACTTTTTATTCATCAAAGACTCCTGAAAAATAACAGTATCAGTTTCCACAAAAATATTAAGCAGCACAACTGTTTTCAACATTGATAAGAAGATTTTTTTTGAGCACCAAAACATCATATTAGAATGATTTCTGAAGGATCATGTGACAAGTGGCTGCAGAAATTTATTTTAAATTGTAATAATATTTCACAATATTAATATTTTTTTACTATATTTTTGATTAATTCACTTTATTTTTTATTTTTTTTAAATCATATTTAAAAATCCCAGACTTTTGAATGGTAAATGGTGAAATGTTTAAAGAAAGCTGCAGTGGATTTCACTATAGAAAATAGCTGATTATTTAAGAGTCAAGAGTTTTACAGTGTATTTTGTAAAGTGTATCACTTGCCATTGGTTTCTGAAAAGTGTTTTTTCACAGATCAAGAATTTTCGACAACCCCTACTTTGAGAAACAGCAAGTTAAACAACTGTACAGTCAAAACTACAGCTACCTTTCTTGAAAAAAAAAGCTACAAATAGCTACAAATTAATAGCTAAATCATTTATGCCATAAAAGCAATGCCTTTTAATTTATATCATTTAAATTAAATTATTTATATTTATATTAACAATTATTATTATTATCTAGCACCAAACAAAACTAGGGTGATAGCATTAATGTTAAAGACATAATTACGGAAGAGGATTAGGGCCAAGCAATAATAAAAAAATAAACCCATCTCGAGATTAAAGTTGTTAAATTTCAAGAAAAAAAACTCGTTAAATTTCGAGAAAAAAGTTGAGATAAAATGTTGAGAATAAAGTCATTAAATTCTGAGAGAAAAGTCGTTAAATTTCGAGAACAAATTTTCTAATTTAATGAATTTGTTCTCGTAATTTAACTACTTTTTTCTCAACATTTTATCTCGACTTTTTTCTCAAAATATAAAATTTTTCTCATAATTTAACGAATTTGTTCTCGTAATTTAACGACTTTTTTCTCGTAATTTAATAAAGTTTATTCTCAACATTTTATCTCGACTTTTCTTGAAATGTAACAAGTTTTTTCTCATAATTTAACGAGTTTATTCTCAACATTTTATCTCGACTTTTTTCTTGAAATTTAACGATTTTTTTCTCGTAATTTAACGAGTTTATTCTCAACTTTTTATCTCGACTTTTTTCTCGTAATTTAACAACTTCAGTCTCGAGATGGTTTTATTTTTTTTTTATTGCTTGGCCCTAATCCTCTTCCATACATAATCTTAAACTAATAATAAAAAATAAAAAAAGGATAATTTAATTTATCCTAATTTAACAGAATTTAAAACTGCTTCTATTGCTACAAAAGAAGGGATAATTGATCGACTCCTGGTGATTGACAGCATTTTTTTTTTTTAAACTGGTTCATTAAAATGAACTGAATGGACTTTTTTACCCTTTTCCACCAAGGTAGTTTGAGTGCTGGTTCAGAGTCAGAGCCTATTTTCAAATCAGTTCTTTCGACACCCAAAGCACCAGCTGTGAACCAGGAAAAATGGTTAATGAGTAGCACCAAAACATTGCTGGTCTAGAAGTAAGAACCGCTTGCGTCAGGGGCTGGGGGCAGGGTTAGCATGACCAACAAGACAAACAGAAACTTGTGACCATCAATAGCAATGGCAAGCTGCATGGATTCGCCGTGTTTAGATGCCGATGTAGGTTCGCAAAAAGCCATGAGCATCAATAGTAACGCAACATCCGCCATTGTTGATGGAAGGCTTGTTCGAGAGGCATCAATGCTGTGAAGACTGATCGGTGTATGACATCATAGTACCACATTTGGAGAGCATACGACTCCTTATGCTTTTGAATCGTTCTTGCGGTACTTTGATGTCATACGCCGATCCATATTGAACAAGCCTGGTGTCTTTGTGTTTGGCACTGCCATGCTAGCGTTGCTGGGAAAGATTAGACGTATACAGTGACGTAAGACCTGGCTCTGTGGTGGCTCTCTAGCCCATGGAAAGGCAAACCAGTTCTTAGAAGGCTCGTCAGTCGAACCAACTCCGAACAGGCAATAGCACTATCTCTGAACTAGCACCCAGTTCATGCTGGTGGAAAAGGTGTACGATTCACTAATATGAATCAAATTCCAAACTAAGTTAAAAAACGGTCTACTGTCAGGCTCCAAAAAATGTAGTTAACTTAAAACCATTGCTACTTTTAGTTAGTTACTCTCCAACCCTGGAATGTAGCTTCGTCATTACTTTGGAACGTTCCTGAACTCTGTCTGACTTTAGCTTATGAATCTCTTTGTTGTTTTCTCATCTTTAAAGAAAAGAAAAGTCGAGATAAAATGTTGAGAATAAACTTTATTAAATTACGAGAAAAAAGTTGTTAAATTACGAGAACAAATTTGTTAAATTATGAGAAAAATTTTATATTTTGAGAAAAAAGTCGAGATAAAATGTTGAGAAAAAAGTAGTTAAATTACAAGAACAAATTCATTAAATTAGAAAATTTGTTCACGAAATTTAACGACTTTTCTCTCAGAATTTAATGACTTTATTCTCAACATTTTATCTCAACTTTTTTCTCGAAATTTAACGAGTTTTTTTTCTTGAAATTTAACAACTTTAATCTCGAGATGGGTTTATTTTTTAATTATTGCTTGGCCCTAATCCTCTTCCGTAATTATGTCTTTAACATTAATGCTATCACCCTAGTTTTGTTTGGTGCTAGATAATAATAATAATTGTTAATATAAATATAAATAATTTAATTTAAATGATATAAATTAAAAGGCATTGTAGCTTCGTCATTACTTTGGAACGTTCCTGAACTCTGTCTGACTTTAGCTTATGAATCTCTTTGTTGTTTTCTCATCTTTAGGTGATGATATAAGCGGTTCAGGAAGTGGAACGTGTGCCGATGATCAGTGTTCCCGTGGTCCGCGTTTAATGGCCCCAAACACGGACAAACCCAAAGTGTACGCCTATCAGCCGGAGAACAAGAAGGTGGTGATTGGAAGAAGCAGCCAGAACCTTCCTTGCATCAGCCTCTACCTTCTCTCATTGGTCACAGTCTTGCTTAGGCGATAATTGACAGGCATTTCCACCAACTGGGACTGAGTACAGGACTGGGTTGGATTGTGGAGGGGCGGGGTTAGTCACATTGCCAAAACAAACATGCAAACATCATCGGAAACCGGCGAATGCATCACTTTTTTGTCTTGAATAAGAACACCATGGAATAATATTCTTAGATCTGTGTACTTTTTTGTCTCTTATTTGATATACGACACCCCTAGAGCTGGTCTTTTGCTTGTCTTTATGTCTGTGGTGAAAAAGGTCTCTGAGAATGCTTCAATGATATCTATAACAATAGCTATGAAAATCCACCCCAACAAACAAAACATGCTGGTTTTTCCTTGTTCAATTATTTATTAATTAAGACCCATGAAGATAAGATAAGTCTCAAACCTTGAGAATGTCCTTCAACACTCGATCTAAGCAAATGAAAGAACCTTGTGTTCTCCTTTGTTTTAAAGCTTTTCTAATCATGAAAACAAGACTCAGTAGAGCCTTGTTTTGTGAAGACCAGCTGTCTCACTCTTTCTCTGTCTCTCTCTATCTTGTTTATTGTAAAATTTTCCGCACTCCGCTTCACAAATGGGTTTCAGGGCCATCCTAATGAAAACCCAACATGTATTTACTCTGGATGTAAATAAACGTGTACTAACCACAGTCACATTTTCAGTATATCCTTGAAGACCCTCAACAGCACTAGAGCAATATATGGGATGAAACGCTAATGCACCAGCAATGAGAACGAGACGGGCACATTTTACGAAATTATGTGCTCTAATCCGTGGGACAGATATGTAATAACCATCATCTCAGAAAGGGATTTTACACACGGGAAAGGACAAGCCGGAGAATAAAAGACTCAAAACCAGAGGGATGTGGAGGGGTTTCTGGACATTGTTAATTTGATATTGATTCAAACCTCATAGCGATGTGTGTGTTATGTGTGAGTGTACTTCAGAGAAAGCGTTGTAAGAACTCACTATACGAATATACACGTGTACTCAATACATGCTGCATCCACATCAGATCAGATTAGCTCAGTGAGTCGCATATGTGTGTCTCAAATATTTCCCAGCCCCACACCCTGCCCTTCATTAGCGGACGAGTTGGATTGTTTATGGTACGCACACAATGTTGATGTGAAAAACGGTGTTGCGTAACACTGAGCAACATTTTACCAATGAAAGTCTGTCAGTAGTTGGCAAGAATCACACTCTATGCAAGTATGTAAATGCAAATAACAAGCCATCATGGATACTAATGTGTGTTTTTACACTTTAGTACTCAAGGGGGCGATAGAGTTACCTTCAAATATTTGCATTTCTAGGTAGCTATAACTATTAACATGTTGAGAGTTTGACTACCTTTTAGGAATTCGCTGTTTAAGGACAACAACAAACTGGGATTTATTTTACGGCGGACTGATTCACAGACGAGGTTCAATTCAACGCTGGATTTGCACAAAAGATTAACATGACGGCATATGCTAGTCGATGAGTTGAATCAACGCCACAGCAACTACATAAATTTATCCACTAACTGTTCAGAAACGTAACTTGTAACTTCTTCCTGATTTTCTCCATCAGTGTCCAACTCCAGTTTGAACAATTACTGACATTCGTCATTTTGGCTGCGTGAGATTCTCCAGCTTTGTTGTTGTTGAGCAACCGAAGCGTGAGCTGTTAAAGCCCCACCCCCTTTTGGAAAGTGGGTCGGGAGCAGCCGCTCATTTGCATTTAAAGAGACACACACAAAAATGGCGTGTTTTTGCCCACACCCAAATAGGGGCAAATAATAAATGATCTGTGGGGTATTTTGAGCTGAAACTTCACAGATACATTCTGGGGACACCAGACACTTATATTACATCTTGTAAAATGAGCAATAAAGGTCCCCTGTAAATACATTGAGATTCATTTCAAAAAACAACTTAAAATTGAGCATAGCTAGAAGCATTTGCTTTCTCGTACTTGCATAGAGTGTCGGGCCTAAGAGAGGATGACACATTTTGACCAAACCTGAGAAGAGTGTATTTTTTAACTCTATTAATGAACGTTGTGTTTGTAGAGGTTACAGGAAGTGATGTAACTGTCCTGAATGAGGATTAAGTTTGCCATTGGCTCAGCAGATAAAGTGCTGCAGTTTTAGTCACTATATACAGTGGCGGACAGATCTGACCGGATCATTAAGTTGGAGAGACAACACCATCCTTACAGTTAGAAATGCTGCACTTTGCATGATGCACGCGGCCACGTCCGCATGACTACATCATGATCAGGGGTCGATAACAGAGAAATATCCCACAGGCGGTGTTATGGATTGTTTTGTTGATCGATTGAATCAGATGTTTTTGAAGAAATGGACCCGTGCCGTGGCACAATTCATTAACTATCTGTAGAGTGATATGATTTGAAATCAGTCTCAACTGTCTTTAGCATGTTTGTTAAATGTTTGACAGTTAGTGGTCTGACTCCAGGTCAGGAAAACAGTCCCACCTCTAGGTGCAGTGGTGGCACTGCCACTCTCTCCTTACTGATGAATGTGGCTGATATTGTCAAAATGTGCTGAGATGAAAAAAAAAAAAAAAAAAATGCATTCTGGTATATAGTTTATTATTTTTGTTAGTTTGTTTTTAAATAAACAATAATGGGGAGTTTGTGTTTAAGGTTGAAAGTTGAACATTTTGAAGAGACTGAAGAAATTATCTGTCCATTGTTGTTGTATGTTCTTTAAAAAGAAAGAGAAAAACCCTTGTGTCAATTATATAGATCAAAAGATTTTGAAAATATCTGTCGTGTTTATTTTGTTCACACACACTCACACACTTATAACACACAGACAAGAGATGATAGCCAAGTGGTTTGAATCTTTCTCTAAAAACATTTTTCCTAAATTGGCCTGATTTCAAACCATTAAATATTAGTGCAAACCATTATATAATCAAATTATATAATCAAAACATCTTGGGTCAGTTTACTTTGGGTCAGTGTACTTTTATAAACACGGGGTGCAAATATCTTGAAACCTCAATGATATTTCAGTAACACTGCAATAAGGTTCATTAGTTGAACATTAGTTAATGTATGAACTAACAATGAGCAATACATTTGTTACTGTATTTCTTAATCTTTGTTAATGTTAGTTAATAAAAATACAGTTGTTCATTGTTTGTTCATGTTAGTTCACAGGGCATTAACTAATGTTAACAAGACTTTAATAATGTATTAGTAAATGTTGAAATTAACATTAATAAAGATTAATAAATGCTGTATAAGTGCAGTTCATTATTAGTTCATTTTAACTAATGTAGCTAACTAATGTACTAATTGTGTTACCAATATTTCTGTTTTACATTTTTATAATGTATATGTCAGCTATATTATTATCAATATAATTTAACCTGCTGGTGCTCTTTGTGTGGTGGTCAAAAATGCCAGATTTTTTTTAATTTTTATTTTTTTCAATGAAATGAATGTACTATATTTTAGTTTGATAAGTTTTTTTTTTATTTAATATTTTGAGTAGTTTATATTTTCAGTAGTTATAATCCATTTATTATTATTATTATCCAATTATTTATTTTGGAGCACATACTTAAGTTTGGTCTCTTGGCAAATAATTTTATTATATAAACTTGGCAGATTATTGCTCAAGTGAAAAAATAGTTAAGAAGTGAACTTAAAAAAAGTTAGAATTTTAAGTTTATTGTAATGGGAAAAAAACACAAAAATACTATTTTTAATTTTGATTGAAATGTATATTTTCCAAAAGACATTTTACTCTATAACTATGAGAAAATCAAAGCCAAGAATTTAAACAAGTTGTGTTCCAAATTTGAGGTTGATATCTCAAAAACTGAGCCTTCAGCAAGATTTTGTTTGGGTGCAGTACCAAAAGTTTCCACTAGATAACATTCGTTTTCCATTCATTTACAATGGATGGAGCACAAGTGTGACTATTTTTTCAGGACCATTTAACCTTTTCGAATCATGTCCTTTGTGTGTGTGTGTGTGTGTGTGTGTGTGTGTGTGTGTGTGTGTGTGTGTGTGTGTGTGTGTGTGTGTGTGTGTGTGTGTGAGCACCAAAGAGCACCAGAGGGTTAAGCTTTGTGGCCTTAAGTCTGTCTGATAACTTTGAGGTCATGTTCAGTATACAGACTTCTAAAAATTGACAACATGAACTTTGAGAAATTGTACTTTTCAGAAGAAAATATAAAAAATATCAACAATGAAAAAAGTTCTGTCCTATAAAATGCTCTCTAGATTGAAAATGTCCCCTCCTCTTAATTAAACATATCCCCAGCCACCAGAACAATAAGCAGAGTAGAGTAGATCAGAGATACAACATTGCAAGCAAAATTAAACAGTCTATAATGAGCAACCTCAAAAATCTCAGACCTCTCAGAAAGATGTGGCCTTATTTAAAAAATGAGCACGGATTAGTTTTCCTCTTCCTCACTCCTCATTTCAGACAGGTCTTCAGGTGCAGGTGGAAGTGACAAATGCTTTTCAATTGAATGTAAATGTAATTTATTATAGATCAAGTATGGTTTGACTATTTAAACAAATAGGTCCACACAGGAAAGATGACAAAATATTTATTCTCCTTCAATGAAATGTGATTCCAAAAGAATCCAAGGCTGTGTCCGACATTTTCCCCTATACACTTAAATAGGCCATTTGTAGTGGTGTCCAAAACCATAGTGGACATTATCAGGTGCACTCATTCAATCCCACAATGCACAACAATAATGAGTGTACAACCAATGTACACTCAATGGCTAGAAAATACCCATAATGCACTGTGAGAGTCATGCTGAATGAATTCCCGTGTCTGACCAGAAGATGGCAGCTGCAGCTGAATCATCCATCTATTTTCCAAAACGCTGGTCCAATGTGGCTACAGCGTAATATCATACAGGTATAAATTACTTTTTAATTTATTATTAAAAAGTATAAATTAAGGTTTATATAGTTTCCATGACAGAGTTCAAGATTAATCTTTTCATCTTACTACTGGAGCTGCCCGTTTGTCAAGTTTTAAATATTTTTTAAACAGCAAGCACAAACTATGCAAAAGCACGTCTGAAATCGCGTACTACTACAATTGAATTTAAATGTACTTTGTGACAGTTAAAAAGTATGCTCTATATAGAATGAATAGCATGAATGAATCCGCCATGTTGTACAATCAACACCATTCAAATTTAATTGCTTAATGTTAAATTGATTTGAAACAATTACTTTTTGACTTAACTTGATGTTGAGCTTGTGCTTGGGTTGAGGACCTGCTAACAAAATTTCAAAATTACTTTAAAGGTCATGTTCTTCGTGATCCCATGTTTCAAACTTTAGTTAGTGTGTAATGTTGTTGTTAGAGTATAAATAAAATCTGTACAATTTTAAAGCTAAAAGTTCAATGCCAAGCGAGATATTTTATTTAACAGAAGTCGCCTACATCGAACGGCCAGTTTGGACTACATCAAAAAAGGGGGCGTGGTCTTGTTGCGCTCCCACGTAGAAGAGCAAGAGTTGCGTTTGTAGAATGTGTTTGTCGCCATGTCGTCGAAACGCTGTTATTTTCATCCCGCAGTCCAATCACCTTTGTTTGGCCTTCCCAGGGACGCTGTACTTAGAGATCAATGGTTACAATTTATGTTTAACTCTGTTCCCGAAAATTATAATTGTGGTATCCTTACTGCAATAGTTAATGTTGGACTGCAGTGAACATAATGGCCACAAGAGGGGACTATGTTTATGTATATGGCTGTTTTCCGTATGAGGTACTCTTCTGAGTGAGTGCTAACATTGTACATTTCTGTCACTGCTTGTGGAGATTAAAGAGTCCAGTCTCTCGGGAATTATTGTCTTTTGTGCTCATTCGGCACAACACCACAATAATCCACATGTAAAACTATGTGCAGCACACGTTATAGTAAGAGGCGTGACTTTTTTTAACCGCGAAACATGAACACATGTTATATTGCATACTATAAAAACAATCAAAGCTTCAAAAAAACATGAAAAACGGGACCTTTAATAATAAAGTATTCACAATGGTAGTGATCTGGATGAAACCAGTATCACTTCTAAACTGCCAACACAGAACATCACATCACAAAAGTTATGTAAATCATAAGACTAAACAAGAAGCATTAATTGTAGGATTATTTGTAAAAAATCAATTTATATGAAAACTATTTATTTTATTTAAACTAAAACCTTTCATTGAAGTTAAATGAACACAATTGATTCTAGTTAGTTTAACATGGGTTTTACTTCATGTGGAACCACTGTTCATGATTGAATTGAGTTGGTTGGACATAACTATTCTACACAGATCCTTCTTTAGTCAGTTGTGTTGTCACAACACAATGATTTGCATACATTAAAAATAAATGTTGTTAATAAATGTAAAAACTAAGTTGGTTGTGTGGAACCACTGTCCATGATTGACTTGAGTTAGTTTAAAGTATCATTTTTTTGAGTGTAGTACAGTGTCCATTGAATGCGCACTTCAGAATCTCGAGGGAAATAGTAGATCATCCAGAGCCTTTTCGCCTATTGTTTTTCGAATACTATGCATTCGGACATACTATTTTGCTGTTTTTCACATACTATACAGTAGGGAAGTAGCCTATTTGATTTCGGATGCAGCGCCAGTGTTCGAATTCAGTCACTCGTTTTCATTCACTCAACAGTGGACTATACCAAAGTCCCTTTAAGTCATTTCACTCGGCGGCCATCTTTGAAACGCCTCTCGGGCATCCTGGGCATCATGCAGCTCCTATCTCTTTGAATGGGGAAACATCAAATTCTCCAAAACTGTTACGATTACATTTCATATTTGAAATCACCATTGAAATCTGACAACAACTGTCTCATAAATGTTTTTTCCAAACTCTCCAATCATGACAATAAACTGTCTATTTTTCCGGCTGGATCAAGCTAAATGCGCATGCGCAAACCTAAATGGGCGTCTCTTGTGCCTCATTTCGGCGGCGCGCGTCTGACTGTTTCTATAGAAACCAGTGCTTCTAACGGCCGCTGCAATTACGCGATGACTTTACCAGTCGGCGATTGGCTCTTATTTAGAAGGCGGGACTTATTCCGCCATATTGCGCGTTACACTTTCATTCAAAACAATACGAGTGACACGTCTTGTGTTATTCTATAGTCTTTGACTATACTAGTGGAGTAATGTAGGGAATATATAAAACCGATCAATCCGTATTTTAAAACCACAGACACACTTGTCCAGGCCTCCTGACAGTTGAAACACATAATATTTTTATAATACATAAACTAATCCATAACTCTTTTGTAAATGGCTCACAGCTCTGGCAAGATATTCCCACTGCAATATGTTGTGATGTCATGAAGCTGTCTATAAATGTATTGTATACGTGGGACTGTGACGTACATACTACGAACAGTCCTGACTGAAATTTAAGACTAAACCACTCCATTCTGCACCTTTATTCATAATATTATTTAGCTTATTCAATACACTAAGAAGTGTGAGAACCAATTAGACTGGTGTTTCAGTTATGACATTGTTTTCACTCTTTTAGCCATAAACTAACACACATCAACCTTTTTAAGCTGTTTTCATCTCAGCTATGAAGGTCTGTTCCAATGTTTTCTTCCCTCTCACCTTCTTGTCTCCTGGGTAGAGCCCATCTGTGCCCTCTACACAACTGATGATGTCAACAGCCATTTCCTGTCTAATTGTGCCAATCTGTTCAAGCCAATGAATTTGCTCAGGGATCAGTATCAGTGTCTCATTGATTATTCTGCCTAATCTCATTTGTTCTACATCTCTCTCTCTCTCTCTCTCTCTCTGTCTCTGTCTTTCTCGACATGTTTGGCTCATGCTGTTTTTCTCTCTTTCCCTGCTGATCAGGTGGGTATGTTTTAATTCCACCCAATTGTGGAGGTTGATTACTGAAACAGACATCATTTATATTGTGAGCTCCTCTGTATGGCTCTGCAGAGAGAGAGAGAGAGAGAGAGAGAGAGAAAAGTCTTATCTCTCATTCTGGAGCTAAAGTACCATCCCAAAACATACACACGCACCCCACGCTCGGTGTAGCAGATGGACAATTTCTACATTAAGAAACATAGGGTTTTATCCATTCATTTTGTTTCCATGAAACACAGCCTGGACCAAATTAAACTGGCAAATACACAAACAGGGACTGAATATAGAAAATTGCATTTGGTTTTCCCTATAATTTTGCTTTATTTCTTTAGTTTTAGTTTAAGTTTTCTGATTTTTAGGTACATAATTAGTCTGTTTTTCTAACTGTTTCTGGCTGTTCCTTACCAAAAAAAGTATTCTTGTACTACCATGGTTATTTCGGACTGTGCTACTGCCATAGTATTTTAGACATGAACATTAGAAGATTGCCAGCGTGGTATTAGAAGATTTTAGTACCATCATATATTTCAAAGTATTAAAGTACTACAACCAGATTATAATCAGGAAAAATAAAAAATGTTAGAAATGCTTGCAAACAGTTTTTCATAAAAACATAGCAATGAATGAGAAAACACAAAAATGTACATTATTTTCCTTTTTTTTTATATATTCTTTTAATAACTGACTATTTTTATATAGTAAGTTTATTTAGTATGCTAAGTTTTATTTCTTAATGCAATTGCATTGCATTAAGTGATTAATATTGTCTTCTTGTTTTATGCAGATGTAAGTCCTTTTCACCTTTCGCAAATAATTTGCTTCAGATTAAAAATGTCAACGCAATGTACACACTTACTATATATTTTCGGAGACCAGCAATTATTAATTTCTCATCCGTTTTGTTCTGTTCTCTGCTTGTTGATGTCATTATACAGCAAGAATGTTGTAACCAAGCATCAGCTTGCCGCACGAGTCCCCGTGAACTGGAAGTTGTAAGTGACTTTTCTCCAGTGTTGTGACGTATTTCCAAATGAAACGGAATATTTTATAGAGGGCGGGGTTTTACTTTAGCGCTCCTCCTCTCCATCTCTTGCTCATAGCAGACTAACGGTTGGAGGGGAGTGGTTTAACCATTTTCAACCCAAGCCGTCAAACTGACGTCATCATGAGGAACGCCATTTCAGATTTTGATTAAAGATTACCACGCCAAACATTTTTTTTCTGTGTATTAACTTGCACAGATTAATTGTTCATCACAAGACTAGTAATATGCACTAACAAAGTAAATAGGGTCAATTTTGATTTGTATTGATGCCGACTTTAAAAGTGAAGCGAAAGCGCCTTGATCGCCCCCAGGTGGCTGGATGCAGTATAGCTCATAAACCCCGCCCTCTACATGTATTCCAATGGGACGTTAGACAAACTAAACAATTAAATTACACTTAAAATATTTTTTCTCCAAAGACAATTTCTGTCATTTTAGGCAGTTTTTATCACACTGGTGTAAGTTCAAGTGTCGTGCTTTAAAAAAGTTTGGTTTTATTTGATGCTATAAAAAAGGTCAATCAAAAAATTGACAGCTGAGATTGACAGCTTCTCTGAGTGAAGTAGTCACTGAGGCACCAACGGACTTTTTTCTGGATCTTCGTAAGGTGATTGGAGCTTTATCTTTAATTTTTACATTTCCATAACGTTTATTTCACACCGACATGACGAGTTTTTCTGAGTTTGGGCGGGACAATGATATCGCGGCTCCACTTCGTGCCCACTATTGCGAAGACTCAGGCTCCAAGTTGACTACGCACAGATTCGAAACTCAAGATGTCAGCGCCATATTGGCACACTGGCGGCTTCAGTTACTACAATGGAAGAGATTGAAGTTGCATCATCCATCTTTTTTTTTTTTTTTAACAGTCTATGGTTGTAACAGTTGGTCGTTGTTGTATTTGTCCTGCCCCTCCTCCACTCTGATTGGATGGCTGGCAAAAAAAACAAATGAGCAGTCACCACTTAAGCGTGAAAAAGACGCTCAGTGCCACATTAAGCCCTGGGTATATTTTTATTACGTGTCCGCTAGTGTAAACGCACAGTCAAATGCACAGCCTTGGAAAGTATACTTCATTTGACTCGTACGCATAGACAGGCGTTCGACACATGCACAGTTTTGAGCAATCTCTCGCAATGAGTTACATCCCATGTAAACATCTTTGTATTCTTTCATGCTAGAGTTGATAAATGAGGGTACTTTCTTACCTCTTCGCACAATCTCTCGTCTATGTAAGCCTCCATTGTCGTTGTAGCTTGCATGCGTTCTGCTCTGTTCTGTTTATCTGTTTATGCAGTTTTTTTTTTACTGCCTTGTGAATTGACGGGCCCAGGGAACGGATGCCATCTTGTGGATAAACTAGATACTGCAAAAAAATTAAATGCGCATGTGCGGTTAGAAAAATCTGACGGTGCACATATATATATATATACAGTTGTGGCACTCCCTTTGAAAACAATTGGAAAAGAACGCTAAAAAATACTTTGGTGGACACATGGCCTTATTGTCTGCACTTGCATCACATACCAATGGATTTGGACACTACCATAGTATTCCTACCCTGTAAATAGCACAGTAAATATAACCCTGTAAATATGAATATGATAATCAAAACAGTATCAAGCTTTATGTCAAAGTAAATTATTACTTGTCTGATTCCACCACTGAACCACCACAGTAATGTTCGAACTTTATCCATCACTGTATATCAAGCTCTACAGAGAAATGTATGCCTGCTTCATCGTTTGAACCTGACGTTCCACACACCCCACATGGAGGCCTGCAGCCCAGCTTCAGATTGGTCTGTTTGAAGCGTATCTCTTTTATGTGATATAAAGGCTCTGCTGCTCATCCCTCACTTTGATGAAATCTGGTCAGCAGGCAATGCGACGTGCATCCTCTTTGTCCTGTGTGCTCAGAACGCCCCGCATCCGCTTCCGCTGTCTTCCTCCAACAGATTGATACCAGCCAGATTCCCCATAAAACAAAAGCTTCAATGCGACAACGTGTCATCCTGTGTATTTATTTTTCAGAGAAATGATGGCTGTAGGAAGATCTGAAGCGTATCTCTTCCCACCTCCAGACGGATGGTGGTTAATAGTGTGACAATGCGGTCCTCCAACGTCAACAGCACTATATTCCACATCTGAGATTCCTCTTGTGTTTGTGGAGCCACCGTCCAGAAATAAAATGTCATACGGTTCTTATTTGTGCTCTTAAGAGCGAGTCCAAATGTTATTTTATTGTATCTGTGGTTCAGGCGCTGCATATCTTTCAGACATTCTTCTGTCTCCGTTAAACATTCCTTTCTCGCTAGACTAAATTGAGCATTGGTGTTATTTATCCACATCAGCGAACTCTTCACTGATTCATAGCGTTTCACATTAAGAGGGCCTTGACCCTGCTGACAGAATGAAAATCCCTTAATGTATTTTGTGCAGTGTCTTCAGGAACACTGTGAAATGCAAGTTTCTTGCTTACTTTGACTGTTCCACCTTCCAGTAATATGTCACCGAGACAAAATGAGTGGTGCATGTGTTTCCCACAATGCTACAGTGTTTTGTATAGTTTTTGCTGTGGCTAAGGTGTTTTATTGCATGTTTCTATGTGTTGATGGGGTTTTGGGTGGTAGTCTAAGTGGTGACCAAAGTCAAAAGAGTCTATCCTCAAATATCTATGCCATTCTGGTCCATGCCGACTTCAATGTAAATCTACGGGATTTTTTTGCATGTTTTTCAGTATAGCACCTCCTCAACAAGGTAGTAAGGTAGGCCTATCATGATCGTAGCACAAATATTCAGGGCAAGCTATGGCAGAGTTTAATACTAGGCAATCCTAATAATCAGGGTTGAGTGATTTGAACAAACCTCCCCTGAGAATCTCTTTCATGAATGAGGATCTTCTAATAAATGACCAAACTAAATAATCGATCACACAGTTCGGCATGTGAGTCTTTGTCGTTTGTCTGTATGGCTGTATTATAAAGTTAGCAGTTCACACAATGGATGGAATATAGATCTAAAAACTACAAAAACTACTTTTAAAAAAAAAGACGATTTAGTTCGGTCTTCGATGACTCAATTCAATTATTAAAGGTATAATATGTAATAACTTCGTCCGCTAGAGGTCACTAGAAGCCTATTCAAAACAAAGGTGTAACTTGATGATGCCAAGTTTTAGAGCGGAATCTTGGGACATGTGGTCTCCATTTCAACGGATGGTGCAAAAGAATAGGGATTGGAGTCGGGAAGAACTCGTGTTCATGGATGAGATTATCGTTATATTATCGTTAGATATTAACGTTACTGTAGTATGAAGCAGAGCAGGACCGAGTGTTGTGAGATCTGAACGAGGCCGCTGGAGCGAATGCGCAACACACGCCTCACGAGCAGAACTTTTATTATGACACAGTCGCCGGCGCCACTTCCGCTTTTCAGGTCATGAGGTAACGCAGCTCTGTTTATTTTTAGATACTTTTGAGAGTGTTGAAAATTATGTTATAATCTGACTATGTGCGTTTGCTCTAAACGTGTTGAGCTATATAACAAAATTCATTTTCTGTCTATAAATATATCAAAACAGATGTTTGGTGTTTTCATGGTTTCTACAAAATAAAACCAGAAACCGAGGGTAACGCGGGTATGATGCAATTGACAGGCGACTCCTCACACGTCCCGGAGCCTTGGTTAAAATTGCAATTTTCTCACGATTTACAAATAGTTGGAAACATTTGGGATATTGTAAGTACTCAAGTGAACAAAATATATAACACTGGCCTAGTGGTCTTTGGATATTTTACTGAAAAATATTACATATTGCAATATTAACGCTCCCAACACGTGAAAGACGATCGTTTTCCGCCACCTGCTGGCGAAATATGTCATTTGAAACCGTCACTGAACGAATCTGTACGTTCATATTTTGGTGAACAGCTTCAAACGACTCTGGATAAATCCCAAGTGAGTTATACTTGCTTTAGCTTAGCTAGTAGCCTACGACTAGGCTTATTCAAGACATTTATTAATCCTATTTATTAACTTTTTTTTTTTTTCTATTTGTGAGAATATTTCCAACTAACGGTTACCCACGCACAGTTTGTTCTTAAATGTCTTACTGTCATCTATATCTTTATACAATTCCTTTGTTCATTGTTGCATCACTTGTATTCATAACAAACCTGTCATGTTTAAACAAAAGTTCAGCTGGTTTTCATCCCAGTAACATCTGATGTAGGCTATTTCAAGCCTCAGAGCTGACTGCAACGAGTTTATGTAGCCTTTGACAATAAAATACATGTGTGGCGAACCACTGGAACATTTTAGCAATTATTTTGCTATGTTTTATGCCATAACTTTGTCTGTGAGTATAAAAATATCAAAGGTCTGCTTATCTTGTTAATTACAAAAATAAAATGCGGCGTTGTTGAGAAACAAATGTAGATTTGAAGCTGTTGGATATTCTGATGGGAATTTTTCAATATTAGCCAAGCTTTTGCTTCCATCTAGTGGCGGTTCACAAGGAATTGTAACTAAGGTCTGCTGACAGTATTAATAATAATAAAAATAGACTTCCATGAGTCTAAATTATTTACTAGGTATTCGACAGGTGCTGTTCATAGTGCTGTCCTTTCAAGGAACATTCTGGATTACAACTTGAGAATGATCAATATTAGAGTGCTTGTAAGAAAACATGTTTATAGTAAGGTACTTTAGAGAGTGTTTTGAGATCATTCTACCTCTCTCTCCCACACTTTTCTCAGAACCGAGCCTCTCCTGGCTTTAACGCTTTAAAATCTCACCTCTTAAAGACATCTGGAGGAGAATATATACCCCCAAAATGATAGAAAGAAAGCTGGACAAGGAGAGAGAGTCTGAACTTCTCAGATAATTGCCAGGTTGGCCTACATACCAGCTCACTTGCTTGGTTGGTCTGGTACTGGGTCAGTTCACACAAAGATAATCAATTCCACCGGCTCTGATGGAGTGGGGCAGGTTATAGTCTAGTATATATTTTAACACCAGACAGAAAAGCCTGAAAACTGATGTTTTCTTTTTTTCTGTGGCCCATATAGGCTACAGAGAGAAACAAAAAGGTCTCAGTGTTGCAGTGACCATCTTTTTAAGTTTTAAAAAGACTGAGTTACACATCACATGCAAATCAAACTCTATCATACAGAGTATATGATTTGACATTGTATTTGTCTTTCTACATCATTTCAGACTAGATCAATTAACTGATTCATTCAAAAGATTAAGCTCAAAAGGAGGATTTACTCATCAATACTCTTGTGAATGCACCATGGAGACATTTTCAGTAAATGGCAAATTTAATCTGTTTCTTTCACAAATCCGTAGTTTGAGCTAGTGAATGAGTCATAGGGACTACATTTATGTTGCTTGAGTCCTTTTTGAAGCTTGACAGGATCCAGTCTTCGTTGTAAACGCATGAAACATTGATACGTGTCTGTTCCTAGGCAGAAAATAGTGCATTTGTGGAATTCAAAGAAGTTAATTTTCAGATCTAGTGTGCAAGTGCTTACAGTTTCAGGGGCTGCAATTCACCTCCTGTCCATTGGTAGGCAGTACAGCACATGACTTATGATAAAGGTCTCATTGTCTAAGTTTTGCGGGACTGATGCAATAGAAAACAATGAAAATATTTTTTTAAGTTTTTATGTAGCCTAAATATGGTACACTACCGTTTGGGGTCTCTATAAGACTGTCAAATCTCTTATGCTCAACAAGGCTGCATTCATTTGATAAAAAATACAATCAAAACAGTAGTATTGTGAAATATTATTAAAATGTTAGATGTCTGTTTCTTATTTTAATATATATTAAAATGTAATTTATCTTTGTGATGACAAAGCTGAATTTTCAGCATCATTACTCCAGTCTTCAGTGTCACATGATCCTTCAGAAATCATTCTAATATGCTGAAAATGTTTTGTTGAAACCATGATACATTCTGAAGAGGTTGATGAATAGAAAGTTCAAAAGAACAGCATTTATTTGAAACGGAAATCTTTTGCAACATAAAAGTCTACTGTCAGTTTTTATCAATTGCTGAATAAAAGTATTATTAACTTTTTATTTTATATTTATTTCTATTACAGTATTACCACCACAGTACTTTTTTTTACAGTTTTTTACAGACGCTAGGACACATTTCTCAATACTTAGGTCACTTTTGCAAAACTCTTCACACAGTGAGCACAACAGAAGTCTATGTGGGCTAAACTGAGGATCAATTATCATTGCTTTGGCACAAAATGCATTCAGTGACTACATCTCTCAAATTTCATCAATTCTTTTCTCACTCAGACACAACAACTGCCAAAACTCTTTGTACGTACAGGCCAATTTGCGCATGCTTACATACTGTTTTCAAAACTGTTAAACTTATGTTCAAAACAATAACATCATACAAAACTGAATAAGACAGAAATATGCTGCATTTCTATAGTAATATTGTAATGAAATATATTCTAAATATAAAAATTCAAATACTATCAGAGGAATTAGATGAAACTGAACACCTACACAAGCATTGGTTTTTTAGTTTCATTACCATCCATTCAAAAGGGGAAACTTAGGAATAATTTTGTTCTGTAATGTAAACATCGACCATGTAACATGTACTGCGGTGAATTATAAGCAGTAGAGAGTGTCATTCTTGTTTTATAAAGAAATTTTAAAAAAGAAAACAGTGTATAATGCTAACTGATGTTAGTGTTTTTAAGGTCGATGTTTTATGACTGACAAAGTGTGTTTGTCAGCTGTCAACCTTTGCTAGTGTTCTGGAAGAATGAGTTGATTTGAGACATGAATGAAGTGTTTTGGTAGATTTAGTGCATTTTGAATGTGAAATGAACTGCTGTGCCAAGATGAAAGTTGGTTATGAGAACTGTGTGAAGAGTTTTGAAAAAGTGACCTAAGTATTGAGAAATGTGTCCTAGCGATTGTAAAAAACTGTAAAGAGTGCATAAATCCTGAGAGACTCACTCAACCTGAGATCGTCTAATTCAGAAGAGGAAATCATGTCATATTTTAATATTATTAGATACAATTTCCAAATCCAATTATATGTGAGGGTGTTTGAGGGCACTGTACCAGGGGGACATGATTCCATCGAAGATCCTGATGTAATTCTCAGCAATCCAGAGAACTTCCTGAACTTCCAGACCATTTTAGCCAGGCTAAAGTGTGTGTGTGTGTGTGTGTGTGTGTGTGTGTGTGTGTGTGTGTGTGTGTGTGTGTGTGTGTGTGTGTGTGTGTGTGTGTGTGTGAGTGAGTGAGTGAGTGAGTGAGTGAGTGAGTGAGTGAGTGAGTGAGTGAGTGTGTGTGTGTGAGAGAGAGAGAGAGTGAGACAGAGAAATTGTTTGTCCCTCAGGATAAATCTACAGGTTTAAACAGTGCTGAGACCGACTGAGCAAAGTCTTGAAACTTAATCTGAAATAAATAAATAAATAAATAAAAACAAGCCCTGGTGGCTTCCCTTAAGCCACATTTTATATCATACATCCCAAAATGCTGCCCAAGTGTAAACAACCTGACAGATTCATTACCATACTGCTGATACAGGTTCAGTTTTTTTCAAGTGTCCATGACTCCTTAAAACTAAATTTCAACTAAAAACTTTCTCTCATTCTTTTTGACTCTCTGTCAGTAGAAGTTCTTCAGGCTACTAGAAAGCATCAAGGACAACATTTTCTAGCCTAGAATGGAAGAGGGCATCATTCTCCAAAATATGACACTACGTTGTTCCCAGCGGAGACAGCTTTAGCAGTCTTATTATTATCATAGTTACTGAAGAGCAGGGCCTATTTCCACTGAAAATGGCTGGTCATTATGGAAGGGAATCTGTACTATATTGAAATAAAGTCATTATAGAGGAGCATTGTTAAATACACTCATAAAATTGCTTTTTATTAGCGCCCTGCAGAAATTGTTCTGAAATGAAGCAAAACATAGTTAATCTTTAATGCTACTTAAATCTTGACTGAAAAACAAAGCATGGGGCTTTGTAGAAAATAAACTGCTAGAATGAAAACATTTAGTCTAAATTAGGCAGAAATTGTTAGTCAAATACTGGCATGAGGTGGGACAACCTGTCACTTACAAGAGATCAACCAATAGCAATCCTCAAAAATGTTGGGACACTGTATAAATTGAGAATAAAAAAGGAATGCAATAATTTACAAATCTCATAAACTTATATTTTATTCACAATAGAATATAGATAACATATCAAATGTTGAAAGTGAGACATTTTAAAAAATGTCATGCCAAATATTGGCTCATTTTGGATTTCATGAGAGCTACACATTCCAAAAAAGTTGGGACAGGTAGCAATAAGAGGCCGGAAATGTTAAATGTACATATAAGGAACAGCTGGAGGACCAATTTGCAACTTATTAGGTCAATTGGCAACATGATTGGGTATAAAAAGAGCCTCTCAGAGTGGCAGTGTCTCTCAGAAGTCTAGTTGGGCAGAGGATCACCAATTCCCCCAATGCTGCAGCGAAAAATAGTAGACCAATATCAGAAAGGAGTTTCTCAGAGAAAAATTGCAAAGAGTTTGAAGATATCATCATCTACAGTGCATAATATCATCCAAAGATTCAGAGAATCTGGAACAATCTCTGTGCGTAAGGGTCAAGGCCGGAAAACCATACTGGATGCCTGTGATTTTTTGGCCCCTTAAACGGCACTGCATCACATACAGGAATGCTACTGTAATGGAAATCACAACTGGGCTCAGGAATACTTCCAGAAAACATTGTCGGTGAACACAATCCACCGTGCCATTCGCCGTTGCCGGCTAAAACTCTATAGGTCAAAAAAGAAGCCATATCTAAACATGATCCAGAAGCGCAGGTGTTTTCTCTGGGCCAAGGCTCATCTAAAATGGACTGTGGCAAAGTGGAAAACTGTGCAATCTGTGGTCAGATTCAAAATTTGAAGTTCTTTTTGGAAAACTGGGACACCATGTCATCCGGACTAAAGAGCACAAGGACAACCCAAGTTGTTTTCAGCGCTCAGTTCAGAAGCCTGCATCTCTGATGGTATGGGGTTGCATGAGTGCGTGTGGAATGGACAGCTTACACATCTGGAAAGGCACCATCAATGCTGAAAGGTATATCCAAGTTCTAGAACAACATATGCTCCCATCCAGATGTCGTCTCTTTCAGGTGAAGACCTTGCATTTTCCAACATGACAATGCCAGACCGCATACTGCATCAATTACAACATCATGGCTGCATAGAAGGATCCGGGAACTGAAATGGCCAGCCTGCAGTCCACATCTTTCACCCATAGAAAACATTTGGCGCATCATAAAGAGGAAGATGCGACAAAGAAGACCTAAGATAGTTGAGCAACTAGAAGCCTGTTTTAAACAAGAATGGGACAACATTCCTGTTCTGAAACTTGAGCAACTTGTCTCCTCAGTCCCCAGACGTTTGCAGACTGTTATAAAAAGAGGGGATGCCACACAGTGGTAAACATGGCCTTGTCCCAACTTTTTTGAGATGTGTTGATGCCATGAAATTTAAAATCCACTTATTTTTCTCTTAAAATGATACATTTTCTCCGTTTAAACATTTGATATGTCATCTATGTTGTATTCTGAATAAAATATTGAAATTTGAAACTTCCACATCATTGCATTCTGTTTTTATTCACAATTTGTACAGTGTCCCAACTTTTTTGGAATCGGGTTTGTAGATACCGCCCTGAGTGAGCCGCAGCAGTGTGCCATTTCTGTTTCCTCGCTGTAGCAGCTGGAGGAATACAATGTCTGTGCCAAAAAACATTACAAATGTTCTGTTATTGGATGTACCAACGAACATAAGAGTCTCCGTAGACTCTGAGCCACTGAGGACACTGTGGTTGAATTTAATTTATGAAGGAAATGTGCAGAAGAAAGTGCTATATATTTACACAAATCATTTTATGCCAGACTGCTTCACAAATGAGGGTCAGTTCAACGCTGGATTTGCACAAAAGATTAACATGCTGGGACATGCTAGTCGATGAGTTGAACAACTACATAAATACATAAACAAACCATTCAGAATTGTCTTCCTGAGTTTCTCCATCAGTGTCCGACTATTGACAATCGGCCATTTTGACTGCGATTTGACAAGCTAAAATAAATGATCTGTGGGGTATTTTGAGCTGAAACTTCACAGACACATTCTTGAGACACCAGAGACTTATATTACAACTTGTGAAAATGGATATAATAGGCCCCCTTTAAAATCCATTAAACTTGCACACAAACTCTCTAAGAAGATAATTACAGTGCAAATACACTTTCATACTGATTCATATGTTCATATGTGACCATGTACACACACGCACGCACACACATTTAATGGGCTAATCTGAAATGAGCTTGGTTCCATTTAGCAGCTTATATTAATTTAAAAATTCCATTACACCCCAGTATTCTTTATTTCAGGAGTGATTCAGTTTTCTTTTTATTTACAAAATTAAGGATATATAGGAGTGTGCAGAATAACTCCGTCATGCGCTCATGGTTTCCATAAACTCTCCAAATTTATTGTTTAATCAACCTGGTGGAGCCCAACAGGACCAAGCCAATATTTCATATTCAAATCCAAATCTATCCAGACTTCCTCATTTGTCTAGTAAAAAAGAGAAAGAAAAGAAAATAACTTTTTTGGTGAATCTCATGTGAGTCAGAAACGGTCTGGTGCATTGAGGGAGCCACAGCTCTGTCCAGCTGTTTTGCTGTGAACATTGAAACTTTCGAGGCCTAGTGTACACATGGATAATGTAAAAGTATTGCTTTGTAAATTGCATGTAAAGTAGTGCTTTTCCTCATATAAAATCTTATACTGTATTTGAATTATTATTTTACCAAATACAATTCTATGTTGTATTTTTACACTTATGTATTAATGTTTTTGTTTTAAACGCATTTTTAAATTTTTTCCAAAATAATAACTAAAGGTAGTTACAATTTAAACAATATATTTTATTTGTGAACTGATGTTCAGCTGTTTTTTTTAATAGTCTTATTAACTTATATTCATCCGCCATCAAGAGGTAAACATTGGTCACAAAAACAAAGATAGGCCTACATTTACAGTAGCTGATTGCTCACTAAAACCCTCCACAGTCATCATGTTTATATGCCATTTCAAGTTTGATTTTGACGTGACATAAAGCAGTGATATCTAAGTAGCTGAGTTATTTACTTACTTTTTAATTAGTCTTCCCATTAACAGTAACTTTTTTATCATTTGTCGCACAAAGCAATCATATCCAATCATAGTATGATGGAGGCATTGCCTCCTCTCAGGTTACATTCCCCCATTCATTCTCAATTACCCCGACTAAACCCACCACACACTTTAGGGGGTTTGTTAAAAATCAGTGGGCTCAGGGGAGGCAAGCGTGTGTGTGTTCTTAACTTTATTTGGTGACATATGCGCTTAGCGTAAATGAGTACACCCCCTTTGAAAAGTAACATTTTAAACAATATCTCAATGAACACAAAAACAATTTCCAAAATGTTGACAAACCTGAGTTTAATAAACATCTGTTTAACTTATAACATGAAAGTAAGGTTAATAATACAACTTAGATTACACATTTTTCAGTTTTACTCAAATTAGGGTGAGGTAAAAATGAGTACACCCCACAACAAACACAACTACATCTAGTACTTAGTACGGCCTCCATGATTTTTAATGACAGCACCAATCTTCTAGTCATGGAATGAACAAGTTGGCGACATTTTGCAACATCTATCTTTTTCCATTCTTCAAGAATGACCTCTTTTAGAGGCTGGATGCTGGATGGAGAGTGATGCTCAACTTGTCTCTTCCCCATTGGTGTTCAGTTGGGTTCAGATCAGGAGCCACTGAATCATTTTCACCCTGTTCTTCTTCAGAAATCCAACAGTGGCCTTAGATGTGTGTTTAGGATCATTGTCATGTTGGAAAAGTGCACGACGACCAAGGGCACGGAGTGATGATAGCATCTTCTCTTTACGTATAGAGCAGTACATCTGAGAATTCATGATGCCATCAATGAAACGCAGCTCCCCGACGCCAGCAGCACTCATGCAGCCCCACATGAGGACAATGCCACCACCATGTTTCACTGTAGGCACCGTGCATTTTTCTTTGTATTCTTCACCTTTGCGACGCCATACAGTTTTGAAGCCATCAGTTCCAAAAACATTTATCTTGGTCTCATCACTCCAGAGTAGAGAGTCCCAGTAGTCTTCATCTTTGTCAGCATGGGCCCTGGCAAACTGTAGGTGGGCTTTTTTGTGCCTCGGCTTTAGGAAAGGCTTATTTCATGGACGGCACCCATGCATGCCGTTCCTCTGCAGCGTACGCAGTATTGTGTCACGGGAAATAGTCACCACAGTTAGGTTTTCTACTTCTTTAGACAACTGCAGTGAACTTGCATGCCGATTTTCTTCAACCCTTCTCATCAGAAGACACTCTCCGTGGACGACCTGGACTTCTCTGTGAGATTTTTGCAGTTCCATCTTTTTAAAATTTTTGTACCACATTTGCTACAGTATTCTGACTGATAAATAAAGCTTTTGTGATCTTCTTGTAGCCTTCACCTTTCTGGTGTAAATAAATTATTTTCTTATGACATTTCTCTTCCATGTGGTGCCATTGCTGACAGCATGAAATGGGGAGGGGTTTTAACACCCTTGTATAGTCAACTGTCGAATAATTCGACTCACCTGTGGTTGAATTCTTGTTAAATTAGACATTTGTAGTTTAAAATTTAGCTTTGCTCCAGAGACTTTCAGTGGGGTGTACTCATTTTTGCATCAACCTAATTTGAGTAAAACTGAAAATGTTGTTCTCTAAGTTATATTATTAACTTTACTTTCATGTTATAAGTTGAAGAGATGTTATATTAAACTTAGTCCTTTCAACATTTTGGAAATTGTTTTTGTGTTCATTGAGATATTGTTTAAAATGTTACTTTTCAAAGGGGGTGTACTCATTTATGCTGAACACTGTATGAATAAATATAGACAATGTTCTCTCTTTCAAATACCAATCATTTATTGACTTCATTGCTCCAGACAGTATTTGTGGCCAACTGAAAGCAAGATTTGAAAATGAGAGGCAAATGCTGTATTTACATTTGATTGACATAACAAATTATACTCCGAGGGCTATGAGCTGAGCAACAGGTAATATATCTGCAGTCACTCACAGGAGCGAATTGTGTTTTCGCTGAATATTCACTGGCACAGATATGGATTATGCCACGCAGGTTATTCGTGATGCTAAACATCCCTTAAGGCAAAGTGTTTGCTGATATATTTCAATAAGGAGACAAGGATGTGCTACATTTCCATCTGGGATCGAGCCTTTCCAGCTTGTCCGCAGTTTCAATTTGCATTCCCTAATGCTGTTGTTTGCTTTCCAGATGCCTGGAGCACCCACCCGCCCCCTCCCACCATTGTCAGCTGACAGGCCACGGATCCCTCCCTCTCCTAGACTGAACCCCACTGTCTCCCACCACACACATACATACATTCTGATTGGCCCATCCATCAGCTCTCCAACAAGCACTGAATCCAGGGACTTTGGGGAAAATGAAAAATCATTGACTGGGAAATTGGCAAGTAACAGGACCTCACTGCAGTTTAACAGGATCTCAACACAATTTGATAGCGAGTCAGGGTCTATGGGATGGAAAATGGAAATATGGGGGGAGAGAGACAGTTTAATCGAGTCTGCTCTCTGTGGCCCTGTTTTGAATATCAGATTAAGTATGAAAATGAGCAGCTGTCTTTTAAATATTTAGAAGATAAAAACAAAGAGAGAGATGACCGACCAAGAGCTGACTCTGTGGTGCGTTAATAAAAAGATGCAAATAGTACAGTGCTTTTCATCAATGCATGTAATTTCTTCATAACATTTGATATATGCTTTAAAAGCATCCAAACAAAAACGTTTCCTGTAATTGTGAGAAATAATAGTTTATATTATATTGCTCCTTTTATTGTCTGCATGTGAAAATCATGAGCCCATTTGCTTAAAAAGAAATAGCACATCTCTCCTCAACATGCCGTGTGATTTGAGGTACCATGCATGCCCGTAGTACACATGATGCAGGAATAATCACATGCTAACCATTAATAAGAGTCAAGAGGTTTGTTGAAATCTCTATCCCCAGATATGAGCAATAGTAAAAGCGTTGTGTGCCCTAGCTAAGACCTTTTCAAACTGAAACAAACTTATTACGGACATTTTACAAAGACAGAATATTTTGGCAAGGTATTGTAAATGGCCAATTACTGTTTCTCTCCAGACCCGGCAATGCAAAATCTTAAGAGACACAACTCCGGCTTGACTGAACAACATTCACAGAGCCAACAGAATTTTCTTTGAATTGCTAATCAGAAACTGGCTTGGACAGTGTCCCAGTTCTTTGTTCTCCTCTGATTGGTGGACCCACAGGGTCATGTGCAGCGGGTGACATATTCTGTATCTCTGAGAAATAGGAACATTTTTATGAGCAAAGCGTTTAATATCAGGCTGCTCCAGAGGGACTTTCAATGCAATTAGTTTTTGGTGTCAAAAAGTCACTTTGGAAAAGGTGTCTGCAAAATGACAGGTAACCAAGATACTAAAAGTAATCTATGTATTTCAGTAGTGAAGCTTGAAATGTCTAGGTCAAAGAGACAAAATTTTAATTTTAGAATATTATCCTTTTAGCACAGCATGATTGTCACTGATTGTAAACTTAGTTGTTTATGGACTTCAGACTGTTAACGCTAATTTAAACCTACTGAGTGAGCAAGCTTTGTTTAGTTTCGCTAACAATAAATAAAAAAAAAAAATACACTTTTTGGTGACATTTGCACACACCTGTAACTCTCTTAATATTAAAATGGACATTTAAAATGTCTCTCCGATGCTGTTCAAAAGTATACTTTTTTTTTTATATGACTCTGATGTATCATCCACTAGAGATCTTTTCATCTAAAAACTGAAAACTTTGATGTGATTTGGCCATTCATTTACATGACAACTGAATTTTGGGGACCTGAAAATGCAAAAAAAACTATTAAAAACGTGTTTCAAAGTGCACGTTTTTGAAAACTATACCGTTATCGTCTCTGTGTATACAACAAAAACACGAATTTGTGAAAACAGTGACGTCGTGCACATGCGTACTACGTATTCAGTCTATAGGCGAATAGTTTTTCTTTACAAAGTAACTGCCATCTACTGGCCTGAAATGCATTATACAGCATTTGTAGTCGTTTTCACAGATCTGTGTGAACGGAGATCATTTTGACAACGCTGTTGTCTGTATGCGAAAAATGCAAAGGAGCAGTTTTTTCTGTTTTTATTACATTGTTGCCATTTAAATGCAGATTTACCCATAGATTGCTTTAGGGCTGTTTACATGACACCATTTTCAACTAAAAATGGAAAACTTTTCATGTGTTTTGCATTTTGGGGACTTGAAAATGAAAACTTTTTAAAACTGGTTTTAAAATGCAAGTTTTTGAATGCAATACCATTATCGTCTATGTGTAAAATACAAAAATGCGAATTTGCGAAAATGGTGATGTCATATGCATGCGTAATACATGCAGTATTGTACTGTATTGTATTGTAAAACTTTATTGTCCCCCTTAGGGACAATTTGTTCTGCAGCATGCATAGCACCCTGTACAAGACAAACAAATACACAACATTAAAGGTGCCATCGAACGTTTTTTTACAATATGTAATATAAGTCTAAGGTGTCCCCTGAATGTGTCTGTGAAGTTTCAGCTCAAAATACCCCCCCAAAAAAAAAAATAATTAAAAAATAAATTTTTTTAACTGCCTATTTTGGGACATAATTAGAAATGTGCCGATTCATGCTGCGGCCCCTTTAAATGCTTGCGCTTTCCGCCCCCGGAGCTCGCGCTTGCCTTAAACAGTGCATAAACAAAGATAACACAGCTAATATAACCCTCAAAATGGATCTTTACAAAGTGTTCGTCATGCATACTGCATGCATGCCTCGGATTATGTGAGTATTGTACTTATTTGGATGTTTACATTTGATTCTGGATGAGTTTGAGTTTTTGCTCCGTGGGTAAAGCTAACATTACACACTGTTGGAGAGATTTATAAAGAATGAAATTGTGTTTATGAATTATACAGACTGCAAGTGTTTAAAAATGAAAATAGCGACGGCTCTTGTCTCCGTGAATACAGTAAGAAACGATGGTAACTTTAACCACATTTAACAGTACTTTAGCAACATGCTAACAAAACTGTTAGAAAGACAATTTACAAATATCACTAAAAATATCATGATATCATGGATCATGTCAGTTATTATTGCTCCATCTGCCATTTTTCGCTGTTGCCCCTGCTTGCTTACCTAGTCTGATGATTCAGCTGTGCACATCCAGACGTTAATACTAGCTGCCCTTGTGTAATGCCTCAATCATGGGCTGGCATATGCAAATATTGGGGGCGCACATATTAATGAGCCTGACTGTTACGTAACAGTCGGTGTTATGTTGAGATTCGCCTGTTCTTCGGAGGTCTTTTAAACAAATGAGATTTATATAAGGAGGAAACAAAGGAGTTTGAGACTCACTGTATGTCATTTCCATGTACTGAACTCTTGTTATTTAACTATGCCGAGATAAATTCAATTTTTAATTCTAGGGCACCTTTAATAGCACATAAAAAAACAACAAAAAAACCCCACAAAAAACCCCAAACAAACCCCAAAAAAAAAAAAAAACTGCCTCTTAAGCAAGTTGATAGCATATGGAACAAACAAAATTTTAATCTGTTTGTCTTAGCTAGAGGGACCCTATACAAAGATCCTGAGGGGAGGGTCTGAAATGAATCATAAAGAGGGTTAAATATGTCAGATATGATGTGCTTTGATGATGTGCTTTCTTTATCACCTGAATATCAAACAAATCTGACAACCCAGGCAATTTCACACCCAATACTTTACTGCAGTTATTTACAACCTTTGATAGAGAATTCGTCTGTTTGACCTTTAAAGAGGCAAACCAACAAATCAATGAAAAGGTTAAAATCAATTCAGTATATGCCTTATAAAAAGCAGTCATCAATGTCCTATCAATATTAAATTTAGCTAATTTCTGCAAACAATTAAGTCTTTGTTGGCTCATCATACACAATCTATCGGTATTCTCTGCAAAATTTAGTTTATTATCAATAACAGTACCTAGGCACTTATAACTGGGGGTAACACATTACAAGTAATTTAAATTATGTACTGTAATCAGATTACTTTTTCAAGTAACTAGTAAAGTAATGCATTACTTTTTCAATTTACAACAAAATATCTAAGTTTCTTTTTCAAATAAGTAAGTCCAGAGGTGTTGTGTGAACATGATGGTTATTGTAGTTCTAGACTAAATGTGAACATGCATTTATTCATCTCTCTTGCATGAAAACATTCAGTATTCCTCAAAATGAATAAAAACAGTGAAATGCTTTCCTGTAGCTCAGTGGTTAGAGCATGGCACTAGCAATGCCAAGGTCATGGGTTCGATCCCAGGGATTGCACATACTCAGATACAAAAAAAAAAATGTGTAGTATAATGCAATGTAAGTCGCTTTGGATAAAAGCGTCTGCCAAATGCGTAAATGTAATAGTTAACTATATTAAATTACACAAATATACTTTATGTATTTAATATCACTTTAGTAACCAATGTCTTTGCTGCTGACCTTCAATTATCTAATTCAACCATACTAATAAGCAAAAATGACTTTAAATTAGATTTAGAAATAAGAGTGTTGAACATTCTTCTTTAATCCAGAATGAAAGCACAACTGAAATGTTTGTTTGAGCTGCGCCCTCTACTGTTTAGGCATAAATATGCATTTCCTTCATCCTGAGGCTTATTTATCTCACTTTTGGTGTGAAAGGGCGTTAACATTTGCCAAAAATGTAACGTTTTTTGTTGTTGTTATTAAAAAACAAACAAGCAAGCCCAGCCCAGGAGAGAAAAAGTAACAAAAAAGTAACACATTACTTTTCACAAAAAGTAAGTAACTCAAAAGAGGCTGCTCGCTGCAGAGTCAAAGGGTGGAGCTTGACATCCAGCCACACCCTAACCTTACCCATAATCCTACCCTAAACATAATTAGATGAAACTCCACCCATTAGGTCCAGAGGTGGGGCTGGACTAGGTCAAGTTTTACCCATTACATCCAGAGAGTGGGAGCTGGACATCATTTGGCTCTGCATTGAGCACCACTTGGTTTGTTCAAGAGAAAAGAGTTCAGCTTCTTCCAATTGAATAAATTACCCTTTATACAACTGTGCAAAATTTGTTAAATGCAGCCCAGGCTATATGGACACCTGCCTGCGGTCTGCCCTGCAGGCTTGTTTCAGGCTTACAGCAAAGATAAAAGCAACGCTTGCAGAAGTATTTAATTTTTAAGCATTCCTTTAAAAGCTAAACATTTTTTTGGGGAAATAAAACAGTCTTTTTGAAATCATTGTCAGAATCTGTCACTGGTATCTTCATAGATCAATATTTCATTTCACCACAACAGTATCAAGTCTGATCCCCAGGCTCACTCGGGAATATTTCAGCTGTTTGCAAAATGACGTCTGGTGTCAAGCTCTGACATTTAGTGGCGTGCTCCTGTCCTCGAGCCCTTTTGCATGCTGTCATGGAGATAACAGGATGATTATGGGATGGCCAAGTGGTGAACGTAGCGATGTGAAGCTAGTGCGAGCGAGGAGCCAGTCACCAGTAAAGGTCTCAGCCAAAATTAGAAGGTCAGTGCGCTGGCTATCAGCCTGCCTGTCTATTCTGTGTATGTGTCACTGGCTAATTTAGTACTCTCCGCATTTGTGTTTTCCACAGAGCATACTGAAAACACTTAAAATTTCTATATGTAGCTACAGCTCTACTGTATACAAAAAATACACCATACAACCAGGGGCGGAGCCAGAGGGTGGCCAGGGGTGGGCGTGGCCACCCTTGGCCTAAGCTTGGCAATGGCCACCCTGCTCACAACTGTTGTTTCTGTCTGCATTTTTTGTTGACAAGAATTGTGTTTATTTAAACGCAGAACCGTCTTTTTAAGACCACAAAAACACAACTTCGTCTCAGCGCCAGGCGCAAGTCAAACGCATGCAGAAATGATACAGGTGCCGAATGAGCTTCAGCAGAACAATAGTGAACGGCGAACATTATATATAGCTTAAATGTTTTTCAAATGGTGGGTTGCAACACCGCGCACTATTCAATCACGCAAATATGGCGCGCTGTATATTACTCACTATAAATAAAGCGCAAAAGAAACTACGAGCATGCAACGTCGTAGTTCTGTCATCTATTAAGTCATGAAATAACCAATCATATGCGTCACATGTTTCTGGACTAAAATATTCTGACTAATTGTTATATACTTGCACTAGCATATTGTATATGACAATTTAGTTCAAACTTTGACCTGTGGAGGGCAGTAATACACTTAGCAGTGTCTACATTGCCAGAATTCTAATAGAGAAGAAGTAGAAGAAGAAGAAGAGAGCTAGTTCAAGATGAGCATTTATGATTAAAATGTATAAAAATTGTATTTATTTTTTTAGAAAATGAGCGATGGTTTCTCTAGACAAGACCCTTATTTCTTGTCTGGGATCGTGTAGAATGCTTTGAAGCTGCACTGAAACTGTAATTTTGACCTTGAACTGTTTGGGTTCCATTGAAGTCCACTATATGGAGAAAAATCCTAGAATGTTTTCATTGAAAACCTTCATTTCTTTTCGACTGAAGAAAGAAATACATGAACATCTTGGATGACATGGGGGTGAGTAAATTATCAGGAAATTTTAATTTGAAAGTGAACTAATCCTTTAACTTGCCTTTTATTATTTGGCATATTTTTATGTACTTTAATTTAGTGAATGTTGCTTAACGCATTTGCTTATATATGGTACAAATTCGTTTGTTTCATCCATTTCAGAGTCGATTTTCATATTGTATAATAATATGTTTGCATATATGAATATGTATGTGACATCATTAATGTGCAGAGTGTTTTTATAAGTGCCACTGCATTGCATGGATTTTGAAGAGGATTTTAAGTGACAGATTTTTGTGTTGAAATTGTATTTGCGCTGTTATGGGCTAGTTTCATGTTTATGGATGTCGAAAACAAAAGTGGAATAGTACACTACCTTGTAATACTACTGCTTATAGCCAGTGAACATTTTTTACTGGTCTCCAAAACACTGATAGTTAGTCGCTAGTTTAAACCACCCAGGGTTAATAAACATTAAGTTATAATTCCACCTATTTTATCTTATAAAATCTAAATTCAGCTGTAGTTCTTGTTTTAAAATCATCAGTAGCCAGTTTCAACCAGTCATCAGTTTAGTTTCAGCTGTGCTGTATATAGTACATTGGCTTTTTTGAAAATATGCTTGCTTGGATGTAAAATGTAATAGGTTAGCAAAGTCTGGCCTTATTGAGCAAAACCTGATTCTTTAAATCTATTCTAGTATCTTCTTTGTTCAGTGTATCCCTCAATATCTCTCTCGTCAGCCCCTCATTTCCCAGTACTGGCAGCTCCACTCTTCAGCCTAATGACACTGTAATTGAACGTTACCTAGATAGCCGTGGCGTGATAATGGAACAGCTCTGTGCTGCCGGAGCAATCTTGGGCTGAAATGATTTGTTTGTCTAAATGCTCATCCCTCTTCTTGTGCCCTGTGAATGAGACCGTCTGCTCCTGTGGCACAGCAGTGCTAGGCCTCTTCTCTCTAGATCACACTTATCTTTATGTGCTACAGGAGATGGACTGTTACCTACTGTACTGCAAAGTCAAAGATTATGGATCATATCTTAGACATGGTTTTTGAGATGTATACATATGGAAAATTCTAGTCATTTATGTTCCAATGCTGTTCCAAGATGGTCTGTCAGTTGGACTACCTGTCATTAGGGCTTTAGTTCACCCAAAAATAACTTCCAAAACCCATAAGACTTTTGTTCATCTTCGGAACTCAAATGAAGATCTTTTTAATGAAATCTGAGAGCTTTCTCTATTGACAGCCTATACAATTACCACTTTCAAGCCCTAGAAAAGTAGTAAAGACCTCATAAAAGTAATCCATTGGCACATTTTTGCTGCAGGAACTTTCCCCAGGAACTAGGGACTTTGAGGTGTTACTCGGTGTGTTTTGACCGCAGGGACAGGGGTGTAAACGAAGTTCCGGATAAAAAATTTCCACCTGCTTATGAGTTAGTACTTTTTAAAAGTTCAGGAACTTTTGGGGGGTGGGACTTGCATGCTGAACATGCTGATTGGTTGAGTTCACGCAGCATTTTCATTGGTTGACTCCACGCAGCATTTTATTTAAAAAAACATTTTGTAAAAGTGTGTTGTGGTGCGTGCAATAACAGTTGTTTGCTATTTGAATCAACAATGGAGTTTTAAAATTCAATGATGGACTGACAACGAGGTTCAGGCTTTATTAAGCTTATATGCAGAGGACAAAATCCAGAGCAAACTAGAAGGTTGTGTGAAGTCCTACGTCACTTTAGGCCGCAATGGAAACGCAGACAGCAACAGGTCTGGGGGGAAAACGTTCCTGGGACAAATTGTTCTGGGTAATTTCGGTGGAAACGCGCTCATGTGACCCAAGTGGTTTAACCTCAGTTTTATGAAGCGACTGAGTACTTAAAAAAGTACTAACAAAAAAAAAAAAAAAAACATTTACCACTTTATTTACAAAATATTAAATACATTTAATTTAACATTTCCAGATTGTTCGCTGTTTCGAATTTCCGAAACGAACACAAAACAAACTTTGTTTTGACCGGATTTTGTTCTAAAATGACATAACACAAGTTCGTTCTTAATTTTGATTTAAGTATATCAGAGCATTTAGATTACCATGTTGATCTTGGTAGGGATGGTAGACCACTTTGGATTACCAACAAACCAGCTGCTTTGTTCCAAAAATCTGCTTCCCAAAACAACTGAATTTCACTGAAATTCTTGCCCTCCACTTTATCTCTGAAATTTCTTTCAATTAAATCTAATTTTTGAGCTTGGCATGTTGCAATTGGTCACAATGCATGCAAGAACCTTACATTAACCTTACAAAAGCTTACATTGATGTCAAATATGACACAACAAATTGTTTTGTTGAAATGCAGCTAGCACAAGAACCAATGCAATTTAAAGCAAGTAAGCAAGGAAGCAAATTTTATTTATATAGCACTTTTCTAAACAAATTAATGCAATTCAAAGTGCTTGACAAGAAATGCAAGGATAAGGACAAGGATATCGCAATGAATAAAATTAAAAAGAACAATTAAAAAGTAAAATAGACCCATTAAGATACATAAGGAGAATAAAATGTATAAAAATCAAAATATGAAAAATAAAATACAACTTTTTATAAACAAAGCAAAACACAAAATATAAAAAGGTTTTATACGATTTTACAGGAAGGTCAGACTGAAAATATACGTTTTTAATTTAGACTTAAAGCTATTAATGTTTTCAGCACATCTTATGTTCTCTGGAAGGTTGTTCCAGAGGTGTGGAGCATAACAGCTAAAAGCAGCATCACTGAATTTATTAGTTCTACTATGAGGTACCTTTGGAAGCAAAGAATCAGAAGATCTAAGAGTCCTTCTCGGTTCATATACTGTAATCATATTTGAAAGATAGTCTGGAGCAAGTCCGTGCAATACCTTATAAACTATTAAAAGATTTTTAAAATCAATACCAAAACTAACAGGTAACCAGTGTAATGACTTTAATACTGGTGTAATATGATCTCTCTTTTTGGCTTTTGTCAATATTCAAGCAGCAGTGTTTTGGATTAACTGTAATTGGTTAATTATATTCTTTGGTAGACCAGTAAGAAAGACATTACAATAGTCAAGCCTGCTAGTTATAAATGCATGCATAGATTTTTCTGTATTGCTCAGAGAGAGAAATGGACTTCCTTTAGCAATGTTCTTGAGATGATAAAATGCTGTTTTGGAAATATTACTTACATGAGCTTTAAAATTAAAATCAGAATCAAAGACAACTCCTAACTCCTAAGTATTGGGTTTAATCCGAATACATTTAGTTGAAGGCTACAGAGGTGATTTTCACAAATTATTGTGTATTCCTCACACAAAGCTATTGCTTGGCCTGTTTTTTCCAGCATTCCTTAGAATTTGGCTCAGTCAGTATGGTACCAAAATTTCAGTAGCTGGTACCAATACCAGTCAAATTTTGGTACCAGAGCAAAAAGTTTTGAATTTTGTCCCATTTTGTCTTGTCCGTTGGTTATCACTGTCAATCATCGTAGTTTTCATTTCAATTGCGCATTTAAATATGATTGTCAATCCAGAAACTTTGCAGTGTATTTGGCAGTATGAAAAACTAAACTTGTATTCAGAATGTGAGCAGGTAATAAACATAAAAGCAAAAGAAGAGCCCTTATTTTATAATCTCCAAGGCTGTCAGAGTGCAAGCTCAATGAATTCTGCATGCTTACAAAAACTCCCATTGTGGATTCATGAGCTTGTGGCTCTCTGAACAAACAAAACCTTGTACATTTTCAGCGGTGTTAAGTGGTTTCTGACTGACTTACTGACTAGCACCATGTTCACATGCTCAATATGATTGTGACTGGATACTACAATGCTCAATGTTTGAAAAACACGCTGTAAATAGAAACCTTTGACGCTCAGATAGGACTCAAACAAACACGAACGAGAGCATTTGCAAGCAGTGTCTACCAGCGGACCGAATATACCCAATACTCTGTACTACCGGTACTGCAGAAATGCTGGTACCGCCAGCTTTTTTCTTTAGTACCGGTACGTTTGACAACTCCAGTCAGTACTCATAAATATCTGAAGTTTCTAAAATAAAGGGAATATGTACAATAATGTCTTTGTAATGAAATAACTTTAGGATAATGGGACTCTTTGAATATGAACTTAAAGTTTGTCTAGATAACCCTGTCAGACTGCAGAAATGTCACAGAAAAGGTTTGTCTTTGTACCACCTGGAAGCCAACTGATTGATATCATGGGGGTATTATAATACTTTTCATGATAAGTCCAAGGAATTGATACGGATAATGCCACGTATACCCATCAAAACTCACTGGAGACTGAACAAGGGTGATGTTTTGAGTATTAAAGTCAACATGAAATTAAAATTTACTTTCCTGGACTAATACTTGGTGCATGTTATTCCAAAGAATAAGAAAGTCTTCATATACGCAATCCAATCAATTTCCAATGGATAAAATCAAGTTCACCCCTGTACTTTTTCTCAAGGAATATTCTGTTTCATTACATGATTAAAAAAATACCATTTCATGTTGACTATTATATTATATTATATAAAAAGTTAAAGGTATTTGTTGGGTTTTGGCTGGTTCAGATCTCAGATTTTTTTTTTTTTCTTTCTTTTTATTAAGAGAAATGGAGGCATATTTCATTATTGTGTCAGCAGATAAGAGTGTGATTTAATGGCTTGACCCTTACCCTCAGACATATGCTGTGCTGCTCCATCTTTCTGCTCCATCGTTATCAGTCAGAGCTCAGCTGCTCTCACAAGACCGCCAGCTCAGAGAGGTAAAGTTCAAACGCTTTTCAGGAAGAGATTAGGGAAACGTCTTTATGTGTCATGGAGATGTGATAAAGCTTTCTGTCAGGGCGAGTTCTCGCTTTGCTCTCCAGCGGCCTTAGGTAGACTCCTGTGATGGCGGAGTGGGCGAGTCTGGAGATTTTTGGAGGATCTGAAAAATAAGTGACTCAAGCGTTTCTCTGCATTTTCATCGGGGAAAGTGTTTATCTAAGGACTTCTGTGTCTTCGCAACTGTCAGAAGAAAAGAAAGAATGTTGCATTGATGCTACTGTTATCTCCAGAATGTCAGAGGAAAAAGGGGCAAAACTTTGGAAAGTTCCACTAGAAAGTAGTCAGAAATGGTTTTGGGAAGGTTTGAGAGTGTTTCTATTCCAATTTAATCCAACAGAACAGACATTTAGGTGCATTTGCTGAAGTTCCCCATGTCTTTCACTAACCACAGTGGTCATCATTTGTCAGATAGTGATTTGGACATTGTTATTGTTGTATTTTTCTCCCTGAAGATGACTATCAATAAGTAAAGGTTTCTTGCCCCCAGTCTCTCTTGGTTAGAATTAAACAGGCTGTTTTTGCCCATATAAGACTTCTATACCATATGTAAATATTCCATATAGGGATGCAACAATATTCAAATTCTGTCTGATTCTGGTAAACAAAAATATTTTGTGTTATGGTCAATGGTTGATAAATGCTTTTATGCTATTGTCACAATCACCAGTGAGTGCCCGTGATTACCAGTAGATGGCACTCTACCCAGACTATTGCCACACCATCAAGGACTTCATTACCCATAACCCACTGCCAGGTCTACCAGCCATGATTGTTCACCACTGTTTGTCATTTGCATCGTTAACTCTGTCTAGAGAAGGTTGGTTCACTCTGTCATTCACTGCATCGGTTTTGTTAGTAGTTGTACTGGGTCCCTGAACATTCTTTCTGGTTTCATGTCTCTTGGTTTTTGGATTTCTCTCTTGTCTTTTGGATTACCCCATTTGCCTGTGTTCTCTTGTTTGTGTGTTTGGATTGACTGCCTGGATATTGACCTGTTGCCTGTATTTTGGATTACGTATCTGGATTGTCCCTAAAGTGTTTGGATCTCCAACCTTTTGAGTCTCGGAGCAGTTTCAGAACAGCTATTATATAATAAATGACTAATTTATAGTAAATTAAGTTAAAACATTAAATTAAGTTAAAAATTAAATAATTTAAAAAAAAGGTACAAGTGAATTTAGGCATCATGACATTATAATGTACAATATGAAAAATGGATATTCATCTTGAGATTTCACAAAGATTACATTTGCAGTGTTATTGAAATATTAATGTATTGGTAACACTTTGCTTAAAGCTTTTGTATGGTGTGTTATAATGGTATTCATAAATAATGTACCTAATGTTCCTAATAAAATGCATTATAATTTTTTTAATGCATTATTCTTTCTAAAGGAGTGTCCAATGAATAGATATGTTCTATAATGCATTATAACTTTGGTTACAATTATTTATGTGACCATACAATGCATTAGGCATAATTAATGGATTAAAATACTTTTATAATGCATAATATATAAAGGCTTTATGCAAAATGTTACCAAATTATTAAAAGGCGTTTTTAAAAGTGAATTTTAAGTGAATGTTATAGTGAACACATTTCCTCTGTTTTGTATGAATTTAAAGCTTTTAAACCCAAATGGAAAATGTGGAAAATGAGCATTGTGCATCCCTAATCCTAATGATTGGCTAACCTTTGCATATTGGCGTGGATCAGGTGATTCAGTTCATGGATGTAAACATTGGTAACCATAAGTGCGTATGGTTTGTGCATGATCTTTTTTTTTTTTTTTTTTTGTCATTAAATGAGCTATAGCTTTGTAGTAGAGTCATGTCTGCATAGCACAACTCTTATTTTAAATTAGTAAGAGTCTTTTCCTTTTCTATGTGCTTTTTCATGGTTGTCATGGTACTGACGGTCAGTAGTGTCACTAGCTAATTAAAGGCACCCATCCAAATGGATAACCTTTCTCCAAAAAAAGTTATTTGACACACATTTGGGGTGAACGAAACACCAATTAACCCTGAAAATGGTTAACGACCTTAATTATAAATGTTTTATGTGTTTAATTTTAGAAAATTCATTATTCATTGTGGCTCTGATAAATGGCTCGGCTTTTCCTCCAAGTTAATTGTATGACGTTGGCGAGACTTGCGTCACACTGGCCAACACAGAGAGATAGACCCATATTTTGTGTATATTTGATTTCCATGCGTCACTTGTCAAAAAAATAAATTATTTATTTGTATTCACTTATTTATTTATTTATAAATACTATAAGTATTTTTGGTTAAAAAAATATATATATACAGTGTATATAAATGGAAAGTGTATGTGTTTTTGTATGCATTTTTCACAATTTTAATCACTTTTTTGGAATTCATTGAAATGGTCCTAAAAAAATGCATGTATAATATTTATAAAAATGTAATTTAAAATAGTTTTAGATGAAGTATATTAACCTCCGATTGCCCTTGATCATATGTAAGTGTGTGTGGCTTATAAGTCATATTAAATGTTGTGTTTTTGAAAATTTAAAAATGCAGAACGTTTTCTGTGATGGGTAGGTTTAGGGTTAGGGGACAATATACAATGTTTGTACAGTATAAAAATCATTATGTCTATGGAAGTCACCCTAAAACATGGAAACATAACAAAAATGTGCATGTGTGTGTGTGAGTGTGTGTTTGTGTGTGTGTGTGTGTGTGTTGTAGGCCAACATCCCGGAAACTGTTGTTTGTGTGTCTCTCAGAGTCAGAAGTGTGCTTTAATAATGAAATAAAACTCCCAGCAGGACCCGGAGGTAGTGCTGTGCGCGCTGTCACATTAGCTGTAAGAGATCTCGCTGATCACCCACTCGGCGCTGGATGATGTTGTGCTTATGAATGAAGGTCAGAGGTTGACTGCCTCCTGCCACCTGCACACCTTCTGTTAGACTGTCAGCTCAGTCTCAAATGGTGACAGAATGAAGTTAACACTCATTAATCTAACAAATCCAATAAACAAAAGATCACCATGACTGCTGCTGAGAGACCGAGATGGCAAACAGGAGCTGAGTTTTAATTATGAAAGCTTTCAAGGCTTGTGGAACGTTACTTTAAGTAACACGTTACATTAGTCACTTTACTCATAGAATTATTACTTTTTTCCTGGTAGTCTCACGTAGCCAGACCTTCAGACTGATTTTCGTTAACCAACGTCCACACAGAGGCCATCTGACTGACAAGCAACCATTCACAGTTTGTTTTGTTAAAGGGTTAGTTCACCCAAAAATGAAAATTCTGTCATTAATGACTCATTAATGACTTTGTCGTTCCAAACCCGGAAGACCTCCGTTCATCTTCGGAACACAGTTTAAAATATTTTAGATTTAGTCCGAGAGCTTTCTGTCCCTCCATTGAAAATGTATGTACGGTATACTGTCCATGTCCAGAAAGGTAATAAAAACATCATCAAAGTAGTCCATGTGACATCACAGGGTCAGTTAGACTTTGTTGAAGCATCGGAAATACATTTTGGTCCAAAAATAACAAAAACTACGACTTTATTCAGCATTGTATTCTCTTCCGGAATCCTTTCCTTTCCTTTTCCCTTTCCCTTTCCTTTTCATTTTGTACATAATTGGAACTTATAAAACTGACAAATTCAATAAAGGCTCATTTTAAAGGTACACTGCGTACCTTTTGGCCCTTAAAGGTACATTTTTGGTCCATAAAGGTACTAAAAACATATTTAAATCAGTTCACGTGAGTACAGTGGTTCAATATTAATATTATAAAGCGACGAGAATATTTTTTGGAGCACCAAAAAAACTAAATAATGACTTATTTAGTGGTGGCCAATTGCAAAACACTGCTTCATGAAGCATTGGAGCACAAATGAATCAGTGTGTTGAATCATGATTCAGATCACGTGTCAAACTGCCAACGGCTGAAATCACGTGACTTTGGCGCTTCAAACAGTAGACTCTGCTTGAATTCATGTGATGAGAGGTAATTCACGGAATGCACCCTGGGTAGTGATGTCATTACTAATCACCCAAACACTGACACTTTGACAAATTACTGGTAATGTGAGAAGAGGCGGTATGCAAGAAAGTGATGCAAGAAAGTGATGGTACTGTGTATTGGCGTGTTCCGGCCTGCTTCGATCACTGGCTTCGGCTTTGCATGATTGTGTGGAGGAATATGGTTCTTTCTCATAAATAAAAGAGTGAGAGATAATCCTACTGCACATAAAACATTCACTACTAGGCTTAAGCAATATAACAAGTTTGGATGGAAAGGATCTCAAGTGAACTATAGCTGAAGAAACTGTAGCTATACCCATTAATAGACATACATAGTACTTCCTTGAAAATAAATTACAGCACAGCGCTACAACAACCATAATGAAATGACCCTTCACAATAGATAATGCTTTACAATGTATTCTTTTAGAGAGCTACATATGGCAATGTAACTGTTTAATAAAATATCTTACCTGTTGAGTAATAAAAACGCCATCTCTGAGTCACTTTTATAACATTTCAAATCCCTCAGTTCTTGCCATTGCCAAAAAGCCAAACCAATGTTGATTCTGGTTTTATTACGAGCTCTGTCACATTCTCTTTTTGCTTCTCCTCTGTTCAACGTTTTTTAAAAACAAGGGATTCCCTGGAGGTTGGAGACTTAGTAGTCTTAGCCTCAGATGTCACACCCATGAAACGTTGGTTGAAAGTCTGATGCATATGGCACACTTAACTGGAAACACTTCAGGATTTTCAAAGTCGTCATCTGGTTTGTTGAATTCTACAGGATGTCCAGGAGACCTGTGTGTCGCGTTCTTTAACGGTCCGCCTGGAAACAAATGCCGTGATGCCAAACACCCTAGTGGAAGAAGAATGCTGTCGTTTTTACAACTGTGACAATGAGCACTTTCCAGGATCAAATAAATGCTGGATTTTCAAAAGTATGTGAAGTTCGTGTCTCCATTGTTGCAGTAAACTTGCACAACTTTCTTGAAGTAACAATTTATTAGATGCACACCGATCTGTTATTTGTAGGGACATCTTATATTTTCACGCCCATAAACATGACATGGAACAAAATGTACTGTGATTGGTTGCGTTACATTGCGTTACACTTCCTCTTGGGTGGTCCTTGGCCAATGAAAGCTGCGATAAGAGTCCAGACCTTCTGCCGTCAGTCTGAAGGTCTGGCTACACGAGACTAGTGACTTAGCTGCTCCATGTCAACATTTCTCGCTCGTTGTGACAACTAACCTTTGACACTCCCACACCATACTCGTGTCAAAGTAGCCAGAGCAACTTTTTTCTATTTATGGATATGACGAGACACGCATGGGCGAGTGAAGTATGTGCTACATTTCCTGTGCAAAACCATCTCGACAGGTCTAAAATATGAACACTTAAAATGAATAATGAATCAGGGTAAAACAAAAACATGTATTGGAAGAACGATTGATAATGTATTGCCCTAGAACTTTTTTTTAAAAGATGTAATATAAGTCTAAGGTGTCCCCTGAATGTGTCTGTGAAGTTTCAGCTCAAAATACCTCATAGATTTTTTTTTATTTTATTTTTTTTAACTGCCTATTTTGGGGCATAATTAGAAATGAGCCGATTCAGGGTGTGTGACCCTTTAAATCTGGTGCTCCACGCCCCAAGAGCTCACGCTTGCCTTAAACAACATAAAAAAAGTTCACACAGCTAATATAACCCTCAAAATCGATCTTTACAAAGTGTTCGTCATGCAGCATGTCTAATCGCAGTGTTTATTTTGATGTTTACATTTGATTCTGAATGAGTTTGAGGCTGTGCTCCGTGGCTAACGGCTAATGCTACACTGTTGGAGAGATTTATAAAGAATGAAGTTGTTTATGAATTATACAGACTGCAAGTGGTTAAAAATGAAAATAGCGACGGCTCTTGTCTCCGTGAATACAGTAATAAACGATGGTAACTTTAACCACATTTAACAGTACATTAGCAACATGCTAACAAAACATTTAGAAAGACAGTTTACAAATATCACTAAAAATATCATGTTATCATGAATCACGTCAATTATTATCGATCCATCTGCCATTTTTTGCTATTGTTCTTGCTTGCTTACGTAGTCTGTTGATTCAGCTGTGCACAGATCCAGATGTTACTGGCTGCCCTTGTGTAATGCCTTTCATAACGTTGGGAACATGGGCTGGCATATGCAAATATTGGGGGCGTAAACCCCGACTGTTACATAACAGTCGGTGTTATGTTGAGATTCGCCTGTTCTTCGGAGGTCTTTTAAACAAATGAGATTTATATAAGAAGGAGGAAACAATGGAGTTTGAGACTCACTGTATGTCATTTCCATGTACTGAACTCTTGTTATTCAACTATGCCGAGGTAAATTCAATTTTTGAATCTAGGGCACCTTTAAATTTGGTTAGATTTGAATAAAAAAGTTACTTAGTTTACATTTAAAGACCAAAACATGTCATTAGTATTCTTGGTCTTTTTATATTAAGACCTCTCTACCACACTTTCCCCCCTAACTTTTGCCAATTATGAAAATGTTTGAACCCCGAGGAGACTCTGATCCATTCAGACTTGAAAGAAACCCATTAGTCTATGTATCTTAGCACAGCCTCATGATCTTTGGAGACTTTGGTGTGTGTGTGTGTGTGTGTGTGTGTGTGTGTGTGTGTGTGTGTGTTTGGAGAGAGCAGCACCCATCTGTCTGTGTGTTGAGTAGATTAATAACTCATCTACATTTAGCCCCAGTCTTGTGGGCTCTCTGTTTTGCCTCTGTGAGTACGTTTTTACATTATTTACTGCAGTTATTAAGAACCAGCACATGAATTTGAGATGGATCTGCCCAGACACTATCTCTTATGTTGTACAAAACTGCTTCATTCACCTCATTCACAATTAAACATAATGAAATTGCTAAAAACTCACTCAGACCAACTCTCAGCAATGGTCGGAATAGTGTTTGTGTGAAGCAGTGACCTGAAAAACCAAAGTCCTGCTCATGTTGACCTACTTTAAAAAACACTAGCCAACCAACTCTTCACCAGCAGGTTAAACATGCAACCCTAAAGGGATAGTTCACCCAAAAAATAAAATTGTGTCATTTACTTAACCACATTACAAACCTGTAGAATTTTCTTTCCTCTGTTAACACAAAAGGAGAAAAGCAAAAACTAACCAGCACCCAGAGGCTGTCAAGTTCCGAAAAGGACAAAAATGTACTAAAAAAGGACTAAATATTTTACTTTACTCTAAAACATCATCCTAAAGGTGTAGTTTAAACAAAAACAAAAATGTTAAACATGGATTTTCCTTTGTAGTTATATATGCATATTATTTTTTATTTAATTGATTTATCTCTTTTATTCATGTTATTTCTTTTTATTTGTTTTACTTATTTTTATTTATAACATTATTTATTTGTTTTTGTTATTTCTTTAGTTGTTTGACTTTTTGTTTATTTTTCTTATTTTTATCTTATTTATTTTATTTATCTTATTTTTCATTATATATTGTTTATTTATTATCTTTTGACTTATTTATTTTAATTTTTTATCTATCTTAATTATTTATCTTTTCATTACTCCAGACTATTTTGTTATTTGTTTAGTTGTTTGACTTTTTGTTTATTTTTCTTATTTTTATCTTGTTTATAAAATTTATTTTATTTATCTTATTTTTCATTATATATTGTTTATTTATTATCTTTTGTATTATTTATTTAAATTTTATTTTTTATCTATCTTAATTATTTATCTTTTCATTATTCCAGACTATATGTGGTTAATTTAAACATGACTAAATTATAAAACATAGGGGCGACTTTCTTTTCTCTGCGTTATTGTGTTTCTCTTTTCTCATTCTCTCTCACACAACACCCGTATCAATAAGACACAAACAAAACCTGTATTGATTTTTGCAGCATTCGTTCAGCCTCCCCCTTTGAGTATTTGTTTCTTCTTTGTCCACCGCTCTATGAGCTGTGCCATTTTTTGTGAATCTTTGTTGTGTTAAAATTACCAGTATCAGAAGGAGCAAGTTCAGACTCAAGTGTGTTTCCTAGTCTCTCTCCCTTGTGTGTTTGGGGAGTGAAAGCAAACAGGGATTGATTGGTCCAGCCTGCAGTTCCTCTCTAGAGATGACCCAGGGGTCAAAGGTTGGATTTAGTGTGTCGGAAGTAGGCATGACAAATCCACACCGTCGTAAATCCACAGAAGAGTACACACACTCACAGAAAGGAGGAGTCAGAGAGACACCATTAAAAATGATGAATGGGCTCCAAGAGCAGCAGAAGCAGATGACAGTAGCAGCGGCGCAAAGTGCTGTGTTTTGTGTAAAACTCTGCCCCAGTTCTGTACCTGACACACACACACACACACACACACACACACACACACACACACACACACACACACACACACACACACACACACACACACACACACACACACACACACACACAATCTAAAGCTGTTCTGAAGCCTTCACTGCTCTTGTTCTCATTCCATTTCTCATCTCCTTGGCTGTTTTTTTTTTTTTTTTTTTTTATTAATACTACTGGCCTAGTGTTGCAGAGTATTCAGAATAATTCTCTTTAGATAATATAAACCAATTAGATTTGTGACTGGTTTTAAGCTGACATGAAATCAGAATTGACCCTATTTATTTTTTTAAAGTCACCATGAAATCAAAATCGACAATTCTTATATTTTTATGCTCTACAGCACCTTTGTTAAATGGTGCTATGTAGAACCCATAATAGGTGTCATATCACATTTTATTTCTTCAACAAAATTGGTGCTAAACAGCAGCAACAGTGGTTCTTTGACTCGTAAAGAACCTTTGAAGGAGCTTAACAGGTTCTTTGTATGGCAGTGGTGCTATATAGCACCTTAACCACCACAAAGAACTGCTGAAGAACTGCTGAAGAACCATACAGGGGCTTAACAGGTTCTGTATATGGTAGCTGTGCTATATAGCACCTCAGTCATCCCAAAGAACCAGTGAAGAACCGCTGAAGAACCACTGAAGCACCACGATTTGGTGCTATACAGTACTTAAAGTGGTTCCCCCATGATTACGAGCCAAAGAATCACTTTTAGTACTATATACTTTTAGTACTTTTTGTTAAAAAAGAGTGTATACAGTCAAACCAAAAATTATTCAGACATTTTTGATATATTTTTACTAGTGGGTGCAGGACACTATAGTTCATTTATTTAAGTGAGTATAGCAAAATAAAGTAAACTGTGATGTATTATACCCAAAACTAATACAGTGGACTACCAGTAAAACTGATACAAAAAAATTTGGAACCAAAAATTATTCAGACACTTTGACCTAACCATGTTTTGCTTAAGTGTTATCATACCATAATTAAGATAATTTTTTCCTGTCACAGTTTATCTCTGAAATCTTGTCATATTTTATTACCATTTTTTTTTAACTATAGCGAATAAACTGTATTAATGAATGAAATGTTCAAGGTGTCTGAATAAATTTTGGTTTGACTGTATATATATTTTTAATTGATATGTTCTTGTAATCTTTAAACATAAAAGCATTAACTCTCCCGCTTGCAACACATAATAATCCCTCTCCTCCAGCAACCTGTCAATCATTTAACAATGCTGTATTTAGCAAAGGACAACGATTCAGCTAACCAATCAATTTCTGATCATGAGAAACACAGTCCCATTCTACTTTTTTGTTGTTGTTCAAATAGCCATTTCACTCAATATTAGGGCTGGTAAATATACTATAAATATAGGCCTATCCATTTTCTGATAATTCCAGGTTACTATGCTAGCACAGGTTGTTAACTTGTGGCCATGAGAAATACATTGTCCCCTCAACATAAAGAAGTTGTGGCCACAAGAAAAATTTGACATTCCCTCAACATAGGATCTTGAGGCTATGAATTTACATGGCCATGACATAAGGATGTCGTTACCTGGAAAAAATGATCTAGTGGACACGACTTACCACATTCCCACAAGTTAATATGACGTTCCCTTGAATAAAAATATTGTGGCCATGGCATATTATCACATTCCCATGAGTTAAAGCAGAACTAAGTAACTCTTTTTACCTTCATAAATAGTTTTCTGAGTCCTTACGATGGTTAATTGACTTGTAGTGGTGTGTTTGAGGCGAGCACTAACCCCCTCTGGCACGTCTACGCCAGAATACAGCACTTGGAAGTTGAGCTGCACCGACCCGAAACAATCTCGCCTCATGTTCACGTTCACGCGAGAGTGACAAAATGCTTTATGGAAATTCAAAAACAATGTATATATTATGACTTTATAAGACAATTTTGAAAATTACACACCTCCATCGAGTGTACTGTATTTGCAAAACTACTGCGCTGGTGAGCGTTGTAGTCGTTGTAGTCCAGAGCTGCGCCTGGAGTATTTACGACAGTGTGATTCACTGAAGGAACCTGTAGGGGGAACTTCACAAATCTTACTGAGTTCTGCTTTAATATGTCGTAGCCACAACAAAAGTAAGTGAACCGAACCTGTCCCCACCCAGCCACCGTAACATCGACCTGAAGAATGAATGCTTTATTAGATATCGAAGATCCGTTCATACCAAGAACGATAACTATAAATATAGCTATTTTTAACTATATATAACTATATATACTATATATAACTTTTTTACTTCGGAAGCAAGACAATGTTGTCAAAGCTAGCACCGGATACCTGAGTTAATTTTATACTTTTTCCTGAGGTAACAGTTACACTGTTTGCTAGCCTGGCATTATAAACTCATCATTAATACATCTCACCATTTATTCTGAGGGTATGACTGATTGGTTTCCATATATCCATTTTCTTTAAAGGTGCCCTAGAATCAGAATTTGAATTTATCTCGGCATAGTTGAATAACAAGAGTTCAGTACATGGAAAAGACATACAGTGAGTTTCAAACTCCATTGTTTCCTCCTTCTTATGTAAATCTCATTTGTTTAAAAGATTTCCGGAAAACACTTGTTACATAACAGTCGGGATCATTAATATGTATGACCCCAATATTTGCATAATGCCAGCCCATTTGACGCATTAGACAAGAAAAGGCAGTATTAACGTCTGGATCTGTGCACAGACAAGGTAAGCAAGCAAGAACAACAGCGAAAAATGGCAGATGGAGCAATAATAACTGACATGATCCATGATATCATGATATTTTTAGTGATATTTGTAAATTGTCTTTCTAAATGTTTCATTAGCATGTTGCTAATACACTGTTAAATGTGGTTAAAGTTACCATCATTTATTACTGTATTCACGGAGACGAGAGTCGTTGCTATTTTCATTTTTAAACACGTGCAGTCTGTATAATGCATAAACACAACTTCATTCTTTATAAATCTCTCCAGCAGTGTAGCATTAGCCGTTAGCCACAGAGCATATACTCAAACTCACACAGAATCAAACGTAACCATCTAAATGAATACTTTACTCACATAATTCGAAGCATGCATGACGAACATCTTGTAAAGGTCCATTTGAGGGTTATATTAGCTGTGTGAACTTTGTAAATGCACTGTAATAAAGTCGAGAGCTCGTGGGGCAGAGGGAACGCATCTCTTAAAGGGGCCGTGCTGAAAAAATCAGTGCATAGTTAATGATGCCCCAAAATAGGCAGTTAAAAAAAATGAATTAAAAAAAATCTATGGGGTATTGTGAGCTGAAACTTCACAGACACATTCAGGGGACACCTAGGACTTATATTACATCTTGTAAAAAAAACAATCTAGGGCACCTTTAAAGCATTCTTGAAAAGGGGGTTTGACTTGTCAAACAGTGGTGGCTTTTCTGGACCTCGGGGATTAACTTCACCACAAATGTTGTTTGCTATTTTAAATGTTTTATCACTGAACAGCTGAACAAAAAAAAAAAAAAAAAAAAAAAAACATTCTGAAAGTGATCCCAACAATATTGTTTCTCTATATCGTTATCATTATAGCTGTGGTGTGGACGGTTCTATTCTTTTATATTTAGAACGATTTTTAGAACTATATCTTTATCATTATCTTTATAGTTATCGTTATCAGTGTGAATGGGCCTTAAGACTCTTACCATAATCTGACATTGTGTCTAAACTGTGGTAACCCTAAATCTAAACCCAAAGGAACAATCTGTGTTGGATTAACAGTTTCTGTGAGTAACTCTACACTCTTTCTTCATGTAGTATATGTGGATCCATGAATATGAATATTATCCCCGCCTCCTCTCACTCACAACCAGCTCAAAGATCCACTCGGTCAACTTCACTGTAGTAAACACTGCACAATGGCAAGTGGAAATACTGGTTTAATTAGGCCATATAATGTTTGAATCAGAAACTGATTCAGAGGAGGAGGAAGAGCAAATTATACAGGCTCATCTACAAGACGATATATCAGAATGGTAATTTGAATGGTAATTTGAATCAGAATGGCATTTTATGTATTGCTCTTTACAACGTCGGACACATAATAATTAATATGATTAGCCTTTTGCTTGACTACATTATCAAACAGTTAATAATGTGTTGCTAATGTTACACGAACCATGTACCTGTTCACCATCTCAAAGTCAGACAGCTGCCATCTAAAAATCAGCATTCTTAGATATTCTTTGAACAATTTAGAACGTCACTAGAGAAAGGCATATAGTTGTAATAATCATAACATCATAATGTACATCATGCACATAATTCACCTGCTATATTGATAAATGTACTCGATTTTTCATACAGGAAAATATTCCGGGGTAACCTGGCTTTTCTTGAGAACCCCCTGATTCGCAATATAGTAATAATATGCTAAAGCCCGCCCACAAGTTGACGTGATTGGTTACAAGGTAGTTTGTGATGTAAGAAACATTGGTAATCTCAAACCGTGTTTTTGAGCCTTTTTTTCACTGGAGTTCTAAGGAGATGTTGACTTATAAACTTGCACATGGTTTGTCTTAAAGCATATTAAAAATAGCACATAGACATAACATTAAAAACTTGACTTTAAACAATTGACATTATTTCAAATTTGAAGGTCGGTCACGTGTCAGCTGATTGTGCTCATCTTACTAAATGCAGTTTGCAATTTAGAGTGAAACCATGTTCACACAGATCAGTGTTTAATGTACTGAACTAAAATGTACTTATAAGTAACTAATAAAATGAGTCAAGCATAATATGAGGTTTAAGACGTAAAATCCCACTCCCAGCTGTTCCCAGATTTGTCATCAGAGAGGTCCCTGTCATCACATGTTAATTAACTGGCTTTTATAGTTTGAGCCACCATTAAGCATTTTTCTTCATTGCCAGTCATTGATGTACAAAGATGTACTCTTGCAGTATAAAATTTTGATTGAGATGTTTAAGCAGGTGCGTGGTTTCATATATCTGGCAAAGCTTTCAACTAATTTATTTGAGTAATTCTATACTGTTGGCTCTTGCATGTTCTTTTTAAAGTATCTGTTAGTTTTAGTTAATGATTCATTTGATACTTTACCATTTTAGTTGCAATTTGAATTTTAATAAGTTAGGTGCATGGATACTACTCCTGTTTATATGCCTTGAGAGCACGAATCACCTGTTTGGATATCTGCTTCTGCCCTTGAAGTTTCCCCGGGGAGAAATCTCAAGGTGATTAGAGCCTGTGTTCATCATCAAAATCATTACTTTGTATAATACTTGGGATTATACATCTGACATCACCCCTTGCAACCTTGCATTTTTAGCTTCAATTAGAGGCAGAAGAACAGTGCAGATTTAATATCCAAGGTTAACTGTTGGTTTTGGAAACAACTTTTATTATAAACCTCATATCTTTCCTTGAAATGCTGAACTAAATTGCTGCATTTAAGGTGAAGCCCATTAGTGTAGGCCATTTCAAAAACATGTTCAGAATTGAATACTATCACAGTCTACTGCTCTATGTGTAGTATGCATACCAGGATGATCTACAGTAGTACATTAGTAGAAATGAGCATTATACAGCAGTGCATACTCTGTGGAATACTTTATCCCACAATTCAATTCTCTCAACTTGACCTTCCATTTACAGTGCGTTGAACGTGAGGTGCGTGAGGTATCAGCCATGATTTTTAACACTAGCACTCTTGCTATTCTTATTATTCTATAGATATGGCAGAAATATTAAGAGTAGATAGAATAGCAAGATCCCTTTCTTGACTCATTATTTGATTGGACTTCCAAATGTTAAGACTCAATAGCCCTGCCATTGAATCATTCATTCAAACCATGTTTAATATATAATAATTCAGATTAATTAAAGGTGCCAAAGAACATGATTTCAAAAGATGTAATATAAGTCTTAGGTGTCCCCTGAATGTGTCTGTGAAGTTTCAGCTCAAAATACCCCATTGTTTTTTTTTTTTTTATTAATTTTTTTAACTGCCTATAATTATAAATGCACCGATTCAGGGTACGCGGCCCCTTTAAATCTCGTGCTCCACGCCCCAAAAGCTTGCGCTTGCCTTAAACACCATAAACAAAGTTCACACAGGTAATATAACCCTCAAAATGGATCTTTACAAAGTGTTCGTCATGCAGCATGTCTAATTGCGTAAGTGTATTTATTTGGATGTTTACATTTGATTCTGAATGAGTTTGATGGTGCTCTGTGGCTAAAGCTAACATTACACACTATTGGATTTATAAAGAATGAAGTTGTGTTTATGCATTATACAGACTGCAAGTGTTTAATAATGAAAATAATGACAGTCTTGTCTCCATGAATACAGTAAGAAACGATGGTAACTTTAACCACATTTAACAGTACATTAGCAACATGCTAACGAAACATTTAGAAAGACAAATTACAAACATCACTAAAAATATCATGATATCATGGTTCATGTCAGTTATTATTGCTCCAGCTGCCATTTTTCGCTATTATCCTTGCTTGCTTACCTAGTCTGATGATTCAGCTCTGCACAGATCCAGACGTTAATACTGCCTTCCCTTGTCTAATGCCTTTCATAACGTTGGGAACATGCATGGGCTGGTATATGCAAATATTGGGGGCGTACACCCCAACTGTTACGTAACAGTCAGTGTTATTTTGAGATTCGCCTGTTCCTCGGAGGTCGTTTAAACAAATGAGATTCATATAAGAAGGAGGAAACAATGGAGTTTGAGACTCACTGTATGTCATTTCCATGTACTGAACTCTTGTTATTCAACTATGCCAAGGTAAATTCAATTTTTGAATCTAGGGCACCTTTAAACATTTTAAATAGATGGCAGCAATTAACATTTTGTCAGAACCTCTAATAAATTGCATTGTTTGTACAGAATCGTGGGAGAATCGTGATATCCGTTGGAAAAAAAATTGTGATTCTCAATTTATCCAGATTCCTAATTAATAAAGGCCTTCTAAAAAAAAAAAAATCCATATTTAACAAGTTATGTATTAAAATATCTAGCTTCCGCCAGACCGTCTTCCGTATTCAAGTTACAAAGAAAGTGTAAACTGGCGTCACGTCAGTTCCACTTTTTCTGTAAGTTGAATAGGGAAAGCGTTGGACGTAGTGTAAGCTTTTTGAACTGCAAGAGTTGGACACTTTCTTCGTAAGTTGAATACAGAAGGCGGTCTGGTGGAAGCTAGATATTTTACTTCATAATTTGTTAAATATTGATATTTTTTTTACACAAACACATCACTTTACTTCAGAAGGCCTTTATTAACCCCCACATTTATGATGGATGGAAGCACTTTCTTCAGCTCATATTCGTGAACCCCGTTCACTGCCATTATAAAGCTCGGATATTTATTAATATTTCTCCAATTGTGTTCATCAAAAAGAAGAAAGTCATATACACCTAGGATGGCTTGAGGGTGAGTAAAGCTTGAGCTAATTTTCATTTGAAAGTGAACTAATCCTTTAAGACTGTATGTTCCCAACACAGGCCGAGTTGATCCCTCTTGTGTATATTTGAAACACACAGCTGTGTTTTCAGACTTGAAATGTGTTTCTGGGCCAGTGCTGGTGTTTCAGCTCATACAGGCTGTAGCTGTAATTTGCCAGGCATAATCAATAGTCTGTCAGTATACAGCAGCCTCTCGCCATGTACTGCTGTTATTTCAGTTGGGAAATGGCATGCTGCATGTTTCTAATGCAATACTGTTGTGTGACAGTCATGTCGGTGTAGCCTGGTCTGGCTGTGGGCTTCGATGAGATTATTGAAGCATGATTGAATTTCCTCTCCAGTATTGGAGAAAGAACCAAGGACAGATACAAGCCAGCATGTGGAGAAGAGAGAGACAGATGACCGTAGTGGGTGCTCTTTGAGTGTTATCAGGTGCAGGACTCCCAATGCCAAATCAGTCTGATGGGATGCAGATGAGAAAATGAACTGGAAAAGAGCGAGGCAGGTGGGACGGCCTCTTTATTGATAACTGTAGAATTGGATACAGCAAGGCTGCTCTGCAAGACCCCCGCCTGATGTATGTCCCTTAGGGAGTTCTCTTTGTCTACACCATCTGTGTCAATACACCTTAGAGAGATGGCCAGAGGAAAGAAAGCACACCGCTGTGTAGAAAGCCCTCTAAAAGCCCATTCACACCAAGAATGATAAATATAACGATAAATATACAGGTGCTGGTCATATAATTAGAATATCGTGAAAAAGTTCATTTTTTATTTAAAATTATTTTTAAAAATGAAACTTTCATATATTCTAGATTCCCTACGTGTAAAGTAAAACATTTCAAAAGGTTTTTTTTTTTTTTTTTTTTTTTTAATCTTGATGATTAGAGCATACAGCTCATGAAAGTCCAAAATCCAGTATCTCCAAATATTAGAATATTTCCTAAGATCAATCAAAAAATGGATTTTCAAAACAGAAAAGTTCAAGTTCTTTAAAGTATGTTCATTTGTGCACTCAATACTTGGTCGGCAGCACATATTACAGCAAATGACTTGCTCCTAGCACAAATTACAGCATCAGTGAAGTGTGGCATGGAAGTGATCAGCCTGTGGCACTGCTGAAGCACTATTGAGCCTTCAGTATATTGTTGGATCGACTGTTTCTCATCTTTCTCTTGAAAATATCCCATAGATTCAGGGGTCAGGCATGTTGGCTGGCCAATAAAACACAGTAATATTGTGGTCAGCAAACCATTTGGAAGTGGTTTTTGCACTGTGGGCAGGTGCTAAAGTCCTGCTGGAAAAGGAAATCAGCATCTCCATAAAGCTTGTCAGCAGATGGAAGCATAAAGTGCTCCAAAATCTCCCGGAAGATGGCTGCATTGACTTTGCATTTGATAAAACACAATGGACCAACACCACCACCCCCCCCCCCTTTTTTGCAAAAGTGACCTAAGTATTGAGAAATGTGTCCTAGCGTCTGTAAAAAACTGTAAAATTAAATGCTATAAAAACAATTGAATTTTATCTGTATCAGTGGATGATGTGTATACAAATTCTTATATTTTGGAATTACTCAGTGCAAAAAAATAAAAATAAATAAACGACATAAAATGTCGACGAATTCTGCATCATGTCTGATTTATTCCAGTAACATATATTGCAGTGAATTATAAACAGAAATGTGTCCTTGTTTTACACAAGAAAACATTGTATAATGCTACATGTTGTTAGTGTTTTTTAGGTCATTGTTTTGTGGGTGACAAAGTGTGTTTGTCGGCTGTCAACCTTTGATAGTGTTCTGGAAGAATGAGTTGATTTGAGACATGAATAAAGTGTTTTGGTAGTTGTAGTGCATTTTGAATGTGAAATGAACTGCTTTGCCAAGATGAAAGTTGGTTAGGAGAACTGTGTGAAGAGTTTTGCAAAACTGACCTAAGTATTGAGAAATGTGTCCTAGCGTCTGTAAAAAACTGTAATATTGATTCTGAAATAAAAAAAAAATCAAATAAAAAAATCAAATTTAAAATCATAAAAAAAGGAGAGATAGTTAGGTGAATCTATTTTTCCCCCAGATATTTTCCTAAAAAATAAATCAATGAATAAAATAATAATATTAAAAATATTAATAAAAAATGGAATCCGAGGGAACGACGTGAGGGAGTGTAGACACTGTGACGTGTGCTGTTTGCAGAAATATGATTATAAAATGTCCCTGACTTTGCAGAGCAATTAGAGTCCAATTTGAATGCAAATGTCTTCCTCCTGCCCTTATGAAGATAATGACGGCTTCAGCATGCACATGCAATTCTCAGAACAACTCTGCTGGCACTGGGAAAGGCACATGCACACTCGACTGGCTGCGTACATCACACAAACTTCGAGGTGCACACATTTTGTGTGTGTGTGTGTGTGTGTGTGGTGCTCACCTGACAGGTCGGTTTTGTTCTTGTCTCGCTAGTAGACTTGTAAAGCCAGTGCTCATGAACAGCAGTTCCCCAGCAGTGGCCCACTGCGCACAGCCAGCTCGAACTCATTTACATCCTCTGCTTATTAAGCTCTGTATGCTAATGAATAGAGCTCCAATTAACACCAAAACATTTCACAATGTTAATTAAGGGGACATGGTTCATATAGAAAGCATACACTTGCTTTCAGAAGGAATTCGACCCGGGTAAAGGGTAGCTGGTAACTGGTTAGGTGACATACATGTCAGGAGTGTATTAGCTTGGTTGAAGTTTTAGTTTTGCTTTGATTTTGTTGTGGCGTCTATCTATCTATCTATCTATCTATCTATCTATCTATCTATCTATCTATCTATCTATCTATCTATCTATCTATCTATCTATCTATCTATCTATCTATCTATCTATCTATCTATCTATCTATCTATCTATCTGTCTGTCTGTCTGTCTGTCTGTCTGTCTGTCTTTTTGTGTCAGTCTACATTTTATCTATCTATCTATCTATCTATCTATCTATCTATCTATCTATCTATCTATCTATCTATCTATCTATCTATCTATCTATCTGTCTATCTGTCTCTCTGTCTATCTATCTATCTATCTATCTATCTATCTATCTATCTATCTATCTATCTATCTATCTATCTATCTATCTATCTATCTATCTATCTATCTATCTATCGTCTGTCTGTCTGTTTATCTTTCTATCTGTCTGTCTCTCTGTCTGTCTATCTTTCTCTCTGTCTGTCTATCTATATTTCTATCTGTTTTCCTACCTATATGTCTGTCTATCTATCTATCTATCTATCTATCTATCTATCTATCTATCTATCTATCTATCTATCTATCTATCTATCTATCTATCTATCTATCTATCTATCTATCTGTCTTTTTGTGTCAGTCTACATTTTATCTATCTATCTATCTATCTATCTATCTATCTATCTATCTATCTATCTATCTATCTATCTATCTATCTATCTATCTATCTGTCTGTCTGTCTGTCTGTCTGTCTGTCTGTCTATCTATCTATCTATCTATCTATCTATCTATCTATCTATCTATCTATCTGTCTGTCTGTCTATCTATCTATCTATCTATCTATCTATCTATCTATCTATCTATCTGTCTGTCTGTCTGTTTATCTTTCTATCTGTCTGTCTATCTATCTGTCTGTCTCTCTGTCTGTCTATCTATCTTTCTCTCTGTCTGTCTATCTATATTTCTATCTGTTTTCCTACCTATCTGTCTATCTATCTATCTATCTATCTATCTATCTATCTATCTATCTATCTATCTATCTATCTGTCTATGATCATCTGTTACAATCTTTCTAGTTATTTTCCTAAAAAAATTACATTTAGGTAAATATAAAATCTTATATTATATCTTATATAAATTGACAGAGACCCTTTATTTATTTTTCAGAGCGGTATTTGCAACTTTTTCCCTTGTCATTGCGAAAACTGCATTACTTGTCATGTTTCAGTTCTATCAACAGAAAAAAAATATGAAATGCATAGTTTTTAAATTTAGTTTCCTTACATGTAAGCCATTCTACATTTTTGGTGTAGAGTGTTAAATGTATGCATTCTTGGCAACATACTATGTTGAACGAGTCATTACTTTATAGAATGTGCAGTAGAAAAAAAAGAAGAAGAAAGTAACAGAATTGCTCAGGGCAGCTACTGATCAAATGAATCCTCTCTGCAGAACTTCAGTTGCCCCCTTGGTTGAAATCTCTTTCTGGGGGTGGGTGTGTGGTGTTGATGGTGCCCCCATAGAGGGTGGGATGGTGTCCCCTTAGCAGACCACATATATGGAACAGTGGTAGTGGAATCAGTGTAGTATAAAGTTGTAGTTGTAGCTCTTATTGAAATGAAAACATGAAATTGCTGCCACTGATCAACAACAAATCCAACATACATGTTCTTTGTTTATTATGGAAGCTTTTTTTCCACAGAATAAAAAAAGCATAAAAAGGTATGTGGCTTTTTATCTCACAATTCTATTTTATTTTTGTTTTATTTTACTTTATTTTTTTGCAATTATGTGTTTACATCTGATTTTTTTTCTAAGAATTGTGAAATATAAACTATAGGAATTGAGAGAAAAAAGTCTAGTGAGATAAAAAGACAATTACTTTTTTATTTTCTATCCATGGCAGAAATAAGCTTACATAGATTCCACACGTGTGGGGAAAACCATAGAGATGCACAATCCAGCACACATTCTTACTCCTCTCTCATATAGGCCTACCTCTTCTTCTCCCTTGTCCTGATCGAACTATTCCTCTGCTCCTTCATCTATTCCTCTCCCAAGACATTTTTTTTCCTCTCTGCTGCTCCTCTGTGTTGTTCTGCATCCACACTGAACAAATCCGATTCAAAGAGTCCTTTTGTTGTATGTAATGAAAAAAACTTCAACACCTAACTATGCCTCCAACTGAGATTGGAATCTGTTATTTTTCAAAATTTCAGAGATCTGCTAATTAAAAATGCTTATCAATTGTTTTCTATAGAAGCATCGGAGAACAGATGAATCTGCTGTTCGGAGCGCCAAAGTCACGTGATTTCAGCCGTTGGCAGTTTGACACGCGATCTGAATCATGATTCGATACACTGATTCATTTGTGCTCCGAATCTTCCTGAAGCCGTGTTTTAAAATCGGCCATCACTAAATAAGTCGTTATTTTGTTTTCTTTGGGGCTCCAAAAATATTCTCGTCGCTTTATAATATTAATATTGAACCACTGTACTCACATGAACCGATTTAAATATGTTTTTAGTACCTTTATGGATCTTGAGAGAGGAAATGTCATTGCTCCCTATGAAGGCCTCACGGAGCCATCGGATTTCAAATAAAATATCTTAATTTGTGTTCTGAAGATTAACGAAGGTCTTACGGGTGTGGAATGGCATGAAGGTAAGTAATAAATGACAGAATTTTCATTTTTGGGTGAACTAACCCTTTAAAGATTGGAACATTGGGTCTTCATTTCTGACTTTGGCTGTGTTTAAGCATTTGCAAATAAGATGAGAGAGATCCATGATTTTGGTATGGGCTAAGCTTGATGAAAAGAAAATGTAAGCATTTTAGAAACGTGTTAATTGACTGCATTTCGTGTGAAAACGACATGAATTGTGTTAATGGTATGGTCACAACAGACGGATGTTCTGCTAAATGTGTTTTGAAAATGTGACTACAGATTGGATAAAAATGTTAGAAATTGAAAAAACTGTAAAACAGAAGATGAACAAAAAAAAAAAAGAATTGTGACCTTTTCTGTTGGGTCTAGATCATTTTGATAATATGCAAATTTTGTTACATAATATGCAAATGTAATACTACTATTCATATTTAATATATTTTAAACTTAAATAGGCAAAGTTACAATCTTGTTTTTCTTTGCTTCAAAGTTTTTTAATCCCATTAAGGCTTAAGGAAAGGCGCGAGGCGAGAATGTGCTCACCTGTAGTACCTCCCCTTAAGTTTATCAACTCTATGGTCTCTGACTCGCTCTCTATCTCTTTTCCAATCATCCGGCTACTTGAACACCACTTTCACTTTGCAGATTACTTCAGTCGTAATTGCTGTCTACCTTTAGGCTCGAGTCTTGCAGAATGATGAAAGATGTTGTGTTTTATGTCAGGCCTACTACTTCTAATGCTTTCAAATCATTTACTACTACAGCGTGCTCAGATGATTAGAGAGACAAGGAACTATTTGATTTATTTCTCCTGACAAGACCTGTTGCAAGAGCAACCCAGACCGTGTCATTTTTATAAAGTTTCATGTCAAATGCTTATTCTAAAGCGATCAGTCATCATAAGAGAAGAGGTGCAAACCAGGGCCAAAATCTGTCTTTAGACAAATGCTTTTCACCTGTTTAGACCTGAATTATGTTCCAGGGCCACATGCTCTATTCTTGCTCTAAATGTAGCCATGAATTATGATCAGTAACAATTAATAGGTTTCTGAACATTTTTAATTTATTTGTTATAATGTCCAGTAGCAACATACAAATAGTTATCTGTATGTATCTGTAGAACTTTATAGAAAAGTTCATGGTATCTGTATATATATATATATATATATATATATATATATATATATATATATATGTAATTTTATTATGTATAACATATTTAATGGTTAGTATTGCTTTTATATATTGTTTGTTTTATGTTGTCACCCTTCTCAGTTTCATGCTCAAGTCAAAACACAACATTGTGTAGACTGATTTAGAAAAGCATCTCATTTAATAATCTTTTGAGATTTAGGTTGCACCAAAGGATAACTAAATAAAAAAAGCACTTGAGAGAAGTGTTTTTTTTTCGCCGTGGGCTTTGAATCTGAACTTGAAGTTCCGTTTTTGGCCACCTGGGTTCGCTATTTCCCTTCCAACCGAAGACGAATTTCACCTTATAGAGAAACACTGAAAAGTTTTTGTTTTGAATAACAATACATGCTGTAAGGAGAGAATGTCTGTGATTGGTTAGTGGTTTTCGGTTTGCAGTCTCTGATTGGTCAATACGTTTTAAAGGGGGTTTCGGGGGGGTCAGTCTCTCCCAAGCTCTCATCTCTGCGCTCCGCGTCCGTGGCAGCATCCACTCACTCTTTTACTACTGCCTGCGATGTGACTCCACGCCGCTCGCTGGAATATCTCCCTTCGTGACAAGTGACGGATTTTACGCGCACGCCACGCCGTCCGGTTTTCCAAAATCAAGGGGACACCGCGGCAGCGGCCAATGCATTTTACCATGACTGTGGGATTAATAACGACTTTGTGTGCTGTAACGGCTGTTTTCGCGATGGAAGGTAAATATGAGGATGTTTGTCTCTTTTTGACGCGCTCCGTGGAGTGTGTTACCGCTCGCTGCGCGCTTCAGGTTTGACAGGTAAATGTCTCGTAGCGGGAAATTGCGCTGGAATTTATTCGTGAGGACTAAGTTGAGTATGGAAAAAGCTCTTTATGGCATCCGACGGAGTTGGGAAGGAGTTTCTGTGGCGGTTCCACAGACGCGGGATGGTCGTGGTGCTGAATGTTGCGGAATGAATGAGAGGACTTATTAATTGGTTGGATTAATTAAACCCTGCTGGATTTTAACATGGTAACTGTGGTAAAGAACATAGTAGCTGTTTTATAGCAGGTCATTTTGTCTTAACCTGGTGTGACGCTAGTATGTTGCTGGTCCAAAATGTTCTTCTAGACTGGACCAGCTAAAACCTAGTTAATGACCATCTTGGACTTGCTAATGTTCAGTTAGGACCAGAGAAACGAGCTTGCTCACCTTAAGCTGGTTTGTTGCTGGTTCAAAATGGTCTTCCAGCTACATAATAACAGCATTTATATGTGGGTAAAGGATACTTGGTAACCTTAAGACGTTCACTGAAGATGCTCTGTGCAGTATGATCTGAAAGGCATGTCGTTTTAATGTTTTTCTTTTCTTTTTTTTTTTTAATATTAGCTATTTAAGGGCAATTCCACGCAAAGGTCATCTTTACCATGAAAAAAAAAAGTTTTAACCAAAAGAACAAAACCCTTTTTAAATTGTCCATTTAGGTCTGTAATATACTGTATTAATGTGCTCTAACAGAAATTTTAAGAAAATTGCCTTGTTTATCCACAATATATGTGGTAAGCAACAATGCTTAAATTAAATTTTCAACCAACCATATTTCATGCTTTCAAAAAAGGGATCAAAGACCCCATTTTTTTAAACTTTATTTTAGCAGTAAGCATTGTGTAGAAAGATGGATACATGCCTGATAAATAAATACACTCATTTAGTCATAACAGCACTGCCTGATGAATTTATAAGAGCTAGAATAAAGAGGTCAGGACGCTTCAGTGCTCTGTCACGTCCGTAACGTTTTAAAGATTAAGTTTATTTCATATAACAATTATAAATGCAAATAACTCGAAACTTTATATGCAAAGCTAAATTATGTTTATGCTTATTAGGATCAACAATTCATTTCACTACGTTGCTCTGAACAACCATAATAAGCGTTACGGACGTGACCGTTACGGACGCTTCATATTAAATCCTATGAGTTTGCTTCTTTATATTGCTATCATCTGTTTCAGGCTTACCATATCAGAACATATCCAATAATCGCAATACTCTTTGTGCTTTGTTAGTTTTAATATGAAAAAGGTTTAACTTTCAAATTCAGTCGATTTTATAACAAAATTTAAACAATAGATGTCGCTCTTTAATAGCCTACGGCGCGTGACAGATTAGCTACTGCAGCGCCTGTAAGCGGCGGATCAGGTGCACATGAACCGATCTTCTCTTCCTCTTGCCAGAGAACGAAATATGAACATCAAAAGGTAGGCCTATATGAAACAGTACAACTTATAGAAGAGCATTGTGTCTCATAGGACACTTACCTCGGGAATTGGGATGTCGCGTTACCGGTTGGTTAAAAATGAATAGCCTAGCCTATATTGATCACAATCTGCGCGATCAAGCTGACAAAATGAAAATAATAAGATTGCAATAATTTTGACTTGAAATAAAGTTTGATCATTTTGACTCAAGACTCCGCTTTAAACTCTGAAAACTAGACGAAAAAAACCGTGTGGTCATTCATACACAAAACATAAAACTGACATGATTGCGATTGGCAATAGTGTCAATCGGTTCACCTGACTGTGGGGAAAACATGCGATTTTAAACTGCTTTATGATAAACATTAATATTTGTCAATGTATTTTAGCAAGCAGTTCTGTAAGAAGGAAAATCATGGTCTCTAAATTGATTCTTGAACAACGCACATGCTTGTCAACACGAGAAATAGGTCTAATCCATAACCTTTTGCACTACAGAGTATAACGTTACATTTGTATAAAGTTTAGTAAAAAGTTGATAAATTGTGGAGTCTTACCATACTGGTATCCCAGATTTCAGTATTTGGTGGTTTAAATGCTTGCTTGAGGTCTCTGTGAAAGTTTTAAAGCAGTTTTAAACCAGTCTTCTGTGCCGCTTTCAGACCGGTCACATCCGTAACGGAAAACTGTCACATCCGTAACGTTGTTTTTTCCTCATTAATGCGAACATGAAAAATGAAATAAAATTATTATTTTATGCTCTGTGGAGAGCCAACCCTTCTTCATTCAGTGGGCAGTATTACTTTTGGTTTGCGCAATGTAATTCACAGAATTCTTAAAAAATATGTTGTCACCCAAATCTTAGTGACTTTTTTTGTCACGTCCGTAACGCTGTATATTTCCCCTCATCTAAAATATAAAACAGTTGAATAGACTGACATTTTTCTAATGTCTGGACTCCTTTAGTAAGGGATTATGAATATATAAATAGACGGTTCAATATGTTACTATTAAATGCATTCTTTGAGCGTTTATATTTCAAGTTTTGACTCCAAATGTCACGTCCATAACGCTGGAATTGCCCTTAAGTGTTTTCTTTAAGGGGAAAACAATATTTTCGGAGACTGACTGGTGGTATCATTTGGTTTGGTGTGATTTTGGGCAGTAAAAATGAACTTTTTATAATATAATTTACTCTTAGATACATTTAAAAAGCAAGAAACAGGACGGTTCACCCATTTACATCGTCAAAAATCTGTATGACTTGCTTCCTTCTATGGAACACAAAATTAAATGTTAAGAAGAATGTTAGAGACTGACAGCCTCAGTCACCATGCACTTTCACTGCATCTTCCTTCTATAAAACAAAAGTGGATGGCGACTGTCATTCTGCCCAACGTCTCCTTTTGTGTTCCACTGAAGAAAGAAAGCCAAACAGGTTTGGAATGACATGAGGGTGAATAAATAATGACATAGTTCACCTAGAAAAGAAATGATCTATTTAATTGGCAAACCCGTATTGGATGAGTAATAATCCGTGTCCTGTTCAGGAACATTTAAATTGTGTGAATACAAACCACAGATGAAGACCAGAAATGTGTTGTATTCAGGTCACGTCAATGATTTATTCTGAAAATCAAGCAGAAACACAGCAAAAATGAAATGGAGAGAGGAAAAAAAAATCTCCCTCCTTGTCTGGCATTTGACAGATGGTGGTTGACTGGTTGTTGCAGCCACGCCAGAAATCAGACGTTCAGTTCGGCATGCTGTGTGTGTGTGTGTGTGTGTGTGTGTGTGTCGTGAGATTGGTCTCCAGATCAGTAATGAACACACAGCCAACATGAAGGGATTCTCTATTTGTTTCCATCACCACTGCCTCTCCAATTCCATCCATCACACAACCTGTTTGCCTGTCCTTCTGTCTGAAAACACTCGTACAGGTATTGCGTAAGTCTGTGTATATTACACAGTTTTATTTTCAACCCTTTGCCGCTCGGTAACTCGCTTATCCTAAGTGTGCATGCTTTTTTTTGCATCACAAACCAAAACTCTCTCTGATTTAACACAGACAGTAGGCACTAAATGATGTCTGCGCGAGCTCTAATGTGTCTGATTTAGTTTTCAGACATTCAGAACAGACAAAAGCGTTGTTGAAATTCATTTAGGAGAGTCCCCCCCACACACACATTCAGGTTGAAGTGTGTCTGAAGGCGGCAGATGGAGGGAACTGGGTTAGTGATCCTTTCTTATAATGGCTAATTGAAAGGCAATTGGCCTTTGTGGTTTAAAGTGTGTTTGCTGTGGTAGATTCGTGTGTATTAGCCTCTCCTTGAGCCTATATCAGTCAGATCAGATTATGGCTACTAATTGCCAAACCAGCCCGTTGACCACAAACAATGTGTCAAAGCCATGTGCGCTTTGGGAGGCGAGATAGTGGATGAAAGAGATGGGGGAGGGAGACAAAAAAGCAAAAGTGTGTGTGTGTGTGTGTGTGTGAGCGAGCGAGCGAGCGAGGAAGATGAGGGTCTGGGGGTCCATCTGGGTTAGTGGAAAGTGGAGTGACTCCGTTTTAACACGTTTTCATGCGTCACCAGAAGTGCCTAATAACGCCATAAATCTGATGAATCATGAATGCGGACATGCCGTTGCAATTTTGAAACACTACTAATGCGTAAATAAATCAGCAGATGTTAGAAGGTGATACCCTTAAATAAATAAATATATATATTTTATGTACTATTATTATTTATTATTATCCTGTTAACCAAGTACAATAATAAACAGTTTATTTAGTCAATATGAAATCAAAACTAACCTCATGATTTTCTTGTTTTAGGTCTTATTATCATTCATAAATCATCTGCGCACAATTATTTGCTTCTTAATTTTTAATCAGAATGTGAAAACTGAAACAAGTTTTCATTTGACATCACCAAGTTTTTACCCCTCACCTCCAAACATCTGGCAGTTTTGATACAAAATGCTGACTTTTTTCAGCTCCTAATAGAATCTGGTTTACGTTATGTTCACATTACAATAGTAAAGTGGGTTGTGATTCAGGATGACTTTATAGAAGATGTGTGGACTACATGTTTACATTTTCAGTTGAGTTGATTAGAAAATGATGCAGGTTATCAGCTTTATTTTAAAGAAGGCCATGATGATCTTTACTCAAGAATGCTTTCTTGTATCTGTTTGCTGTTCATGTTCATCTGGGAGGATTTAAGGGCCCAGTCAGGATTTTAAGTGCTGTTTCGATTGGGCCGTCGTTTTGACATTTTTTTTTCTCTTGGTGGAAGCATCAAATAGGTTATAGAAAGCACTTTATCCTCCTAACACACACGCACGCACGAATGCACGCACACACACACACACACACGCACAGACATCCAAACCCTCGGTCAAGCCTTCACCATTTAAAGAGGTCTGAGAGTGTGGTCATGCCAGTAAGTGCATCTATGAAGTCCTTGTTCCCACATCACTGGGCCAAATAAACAAGCCTTATCTGAAGTCACTCGTTCTGTCCTCCGTTACTGCTGCAGTCAGAGTTCTTTTATCAAATGACTTCACCTCGGACTGAGCCAATGTCCCGCTCGACACCGTTGTTCTGTCAGAGACAAAGGAATCCAGTGGAGTTTATCCACACTCACTGCAGGGAGATAGCACTGCCACCGTTGTACTCAGTTGACCTCAAATCCAAGTCAGTAAATGATTATTTAGTTGAGATTATATATATATATATATATATATATATATATATATATATATATATATATATATATATATATATATATATAATAATATAATGTCAATACTTTTTATTTACATTTATATATATATATATATATATATATATATATATATATATATATATATATATATATATAATATAAAATAATTTGATTGATTGTTTGATTAATTGCGTTGAAATATTTAAATCTATCGACAGCCCTCCATCCATGCAGACATTCATCTGTTTTTTTGTCTGTGAAGATTTATTCATGTTTTCTCTCTAATCAATCTCTATCATGTAGTCGACTAAATGCACACAATGTGCCCATAATTTATTTAAGGGTGGACAGGTCTGTGTGTTGGAAATTACTGCAGCTGATGTGAATAATGAGCTACAGATGCTGACCACACTTTTCCTATTTCCCTTTCTATTTTTTTCTACTTGTCTATGGCATGCAAATTCATCTTATCCCTCTCTTGCTGTACCAGGCTGGCTGAGATTTAGGATGACCATGCTCTCTCTCTCTCTCTCTCTCTCTCTCTCTCTCTCTATCTATCTATCTATCTGACCAGCTGACTGTAATAATATCCCACTTATTACTCTGCTACTTTCTAAATTAGCACGTTAATTTGTATGAAATATTGATTCGGTTCATAATTACAGAGACAATTCAGTTTAGTAGTCATTATGCAAATACATTTGACCTCAGAATGCTGCCATTGACCAATAAGAATAAAGTATTTCAGATATCTGTGTGGTTAAAGGAAAAGCAACAATACTACGCTGTGCACACACACACACACACACACATGTTTGTTTTTGTGAATTGTGGGGACTTTCCATAGACTTCAATGCATTTTACACTGAACAAACTGTACATTCTATCCCCCTACCCTGCCCCTACCCCTAAACCTAACCCTCACAGGAAACTGTGCAAACTTTTACTTTTTCACAAAAACTCATTCTATATGATTTATAAACCCATTTACATTGTGGGGACCGCTGGCTGGTCCCCACGATGTAGGTGAACTCAGGTTTATATTACATCATGGGGACATTTGGTCCCCACAATGTAATATAAACAAAAGCACACACACACACACACACACACACACACACACACACACACACACACACACACACACACACACACACACACACACACACACACACACACACACACACACACACACACACACACACACACAGACGCTCAAGGGGAGAGAAGTTGTTCTTGTACGGCTGATTATAAACCTCTTCATCATTAAAAGACTGAGTCATCTTAGTGCACAGAGGGGTTAAAGGACGTTTTCATGTTTCCTCTATCTTCCATATCGCTGTCAGCAGCGTCTGAGGCTCAGAGAGCAGCAAGCGAAAAACACTAATGCACCTGCAAATGAGATCGCTCATCTCTCTCTAAATGAATGCTTGCTCAGAAAGGTGATGGAAAGAGATAAGAGGTTTTTTTTTCCTCTTCTCAAAATTCTTCTCAAAAAGACAGAAGGTACAGACTTAAATATCTATTAAATATTAATGTAAGGGTCAATGGGCCACCGTGGCTTTATGGATGTGCTGACTTGATGATTTTTAAATGAAATACAGATGTTTGCTTTTCATTACATGTGTGTGAGTTGACTGTCATTTGACTTTCAAATTGAGCAACTTTTCTAATGCTGACAACTCCAGCATTGAAATTTCCAAAAATATAGATTTGGGTGGATTGAAGCACACTGCTTAGTTTGCATACCCTGCTGAAACGGCCAGCTTATATTCATGTTGGTTTATGTTGTTAGTGCTTGTTTGCTGCTGAGACCCTATACTAGTTGGTGCTGATCTAGGCTGGTTTATCTGTAGAATTCTTTTTTTCTAGGTAGGATTATGCTGGTCAGTGTTCTAGGCAGTTTTAACTTACAATTCCTGTTGTTCCAGGTTGAATTACATTTGTTAATGCTGGTTTTGGTGTTGATCTAGGTAGTTACATGTTGCATAGTGATGGTTCTGTGGAGGTTAATTAAGTTTTGTGTAAAGTTTTAGCTGAGAATTCATGTATATTCAGGCTGGTTTATGCTGTTTATTGCTAGTTAAGCTGAGAGTTCATGTTGGTCCAGGTTGGATTACACTTTTTAGTGCTGGTTTGGTGTTCATCTAGGTAATTACATGTTGGATAGACTTAATTAACCAGCACAGAACCACCAGTAAGTTTTTTTTTTTTATTTTTTTTTTTTAATAGAATTTATATAGGTTCAAGACTGGTTCATGCTGGTTCATGCTGTTTATTGCTAGTTTAGCTGAGAATTCACGTAGGTTAAAGGTGCAGTATGTAAGAATTCTGTCCGATAGAGGTCGCTAAGGGCCTATTCAAAACAAAGGCATAGCTTCATGACACAAGGTTTGAGCACAGAATCTTGGGACATGTGGTCTTCACCTCAAAAGAATAGGGATAAGACTCTGGAAAAAATCATGTTCATGGGTTGTGATTATTAACGCAATTGTAGTATGAAGCAGAGCATTTGTAAGTACTCAAGTGAACAAAATATATAACACTGGCCTAATGGTTTTTGGATATTTTACTGCAAAAACCTTACATATAGCACCTTTAGGGCTGGTTCATGCTGTTTACAGCTGGTTTAGCTGAGAATTCACATAGGTTCAGGGTAGTTTATGTCGTTTATTGCTGGTTTAGCTGAGGATTCATGTAGGTTCAGGATATTTTATGCTGTTTATTGCTAGTTTAGCTGAGAATTCATGTAGGTTCAGACTGGTTTATGCTGTTTATTGCTGGTTTAGCTAAGAATTCATGTAGCCTAGGTTCAGGCTGGTTTATGCTGTTTATTGCTAGTTTAGCTGAGAATTCATGTTGGTCCAGGTTGGATTATTCTGGTTAGTGCTGGTCCAGGCTGGTTGGTGTTGGCTTGATGTTAAGATGATAGCATTAATATTGTTCCAAGTTGGTTTTTGCAAGTTAGTTGTTTGGTATTGATATATACTGGTTTTGTATAGGTACTATTAGGGCTGGGCGATATATCGAATGCTTTTGTCACGCGCATTTCGTCAGTAAAGCCGGTTCCCTGATTACCGCTAAATCGCCATCACCTGCTTTCAAATGAAGCAGCATTTTAATAGACAGAGCCGTAGTTCACTGATAAGCCACGCAATATCGCGTTCAATATCGACGGCGATTCACATCGATATTGAACGCGATATTGCGTGGCTTATCAGTGAACTACGGCTCTGTCTATTAAATGCCGCTCCATTTGAAAGCAGGTGATGTCGATTTAGCGGCAATCATGGAACCGGTTTTACCATCAGCTGCTGCTGATCCAGAGAGAGCAGTTATTCAAATTCATACACAGTAAAATCCCCAAAGTTAAATCAACTCTGCTCAGAGTACATATGGTCCTTCTCTAAATAGTGTTAAAATAACACTGAAGCAGAGGTAAAGTTATTGAGATAATTAAGCAGTTAATAAGGTTGTGATTGAAGTCAGTTGTAGTTCTTTTCTTCAATGATTCTGCTTGTTAACAGCAGGTGTTCATCACTAATGCACAATCATCAATTAACTCTTTAATTATTTCATTAACTTTAACTCTGCTTCAGTGTTATTTTAACACTATTTAGAGAGGGACCATATGTACTCTGAGCAGAGTTGATTTAACTCAGGATTTTGCTGTGTAGTGTCGTTATTTCTGTGATACAATAGTTCAAATTATCATAGAAGTAAGTTTATAGTTCAAATATCAACACTGATGTCTACAGTAGTGATCAAAATATTTATCACCTTTTGAAAATGGCGCTTCAAATAACGACCGTATCGTTTACAGTATTTCATTAGCTTGTCATTGAATCATTTATTCAAGAGAATGTAGTTCTGTAATGTATGATGCTTCAGAAATGAAACTCAAAGATGCGATGAATTGTTTTTGTAAATATGACTTATTTTATATAACGTACAGTCTGTATAAATGTATGATTCAACTTTTTTTTTAAGATGAATTTAACGGATAGCATGTAATTATTTTTTCAAACTTCAGATATCGTGATAATATCATTATTGTGAATTCTTTTGGCCACAATATCATGACAGCTCTATTATAGTGCCAGCTTTTGTATCAGCATTACTATGAAGCTGGTTAAGAATTTTTGTTGGTTAAGAAGTGTGGTGGTGACATCAGCATCCAAAACACAGCATATACTGGTGACCAGCTAACAGGGTAGTTTGGGTTGTCATAAATCAGATTGAAGTATCCAGGTGTTTCGATCTATGTATCTGTGCTCACACACTCTCCCTGCTGCAGTTTTGGACCCTGATAAATTGCTTCAGGGCATCTGGGTGATGCAGCTCAGCGAGACCATCTTCAGTCCTCCGAGATCTGTGTACTCTCCAGACACGGCAGCCAGATGGTCGATGAGGTGTGTGTTTGTGTGTTGGTGTGTGGCATCACGGTAGGACCGGCAGACCTCAAAGCCCTGTTGGTTTCATGTCTTTTATGGGTTCTGATTTTCCTGTCTCACTTCATGGTCTGTGGCTTTTTCAGCATCACTAGATTGGCAAATGAGGTCTGAAATTGCCTCGTTAAACCAAACGGGCATGTGTTTGTACACATTTAGAACTGAGATGAATGGCAAATGTCCCTAAAAATCACATTCGGACCAGCTGATTAAAGGTAACTGCAAAAATGTCTAAGAGGAATTAAGTTGGTTATGAGAACATATTCTATTTGGTTTGATAATGTTTTCTAATGCAATAATTGACTTGTTTGTGTTCTTAGGAGATAATCATCTTGTATCAATTATCAGGTTATTGATCAAGAATTTGGGCTAAACAGCTGGAAAGCAGTGCAACTCTTTGTCTCACTGAACCATGAGTTTAGAGTTTAAAAAAGCCATAAAAATCTGTCCCCTCTGAAGGTGCTGTGCTGTCTATTTGGATTTATGGCTCTGCGTCATACAATACCACCCCCACCCTCTAAAAAACATTTTATCGGATGATTTAAAAGTCACCTGGTTGGGGGCAGAGTGAATATATGTTAGTGCAATCAGCAGAAAGAGCTAGAACACCATTTTTTTCTTTTCTCTTTCTCTGTGTGAGACTGGTCAAATGGCGCATTGGGTAAGTGGCCTCGTCAGCAGATATGGGATCCTCCCCAGTGTGTCCGGAGAGGAGATTGTGGCAGGGTGAATTGATTATTGTGGTATGTTTCCAAAGGTTGTTAAGGCCAAGCTTCAGGCCTACTTAAAGGGATAGTACACCCAAAAAATTAAAGCTCTCCCCCCACTCTTGTGCGGGTTTCTTTCTTCTGTGAAACACAAAGGAGAGTTTTTGAGGAATGGTCAGTTATTTTCCGTACAGTGAACGTGAAGGGGCGTGGATGCTGTCAAGATCCAAAAATGACAACAACAACAACAAAAAATTATATAAACTTGCAATTCTGACTTTTTTTCTCAAAATTGCGAGTTTATATCTCACAATTGATATACTGAAATACTGACTTTATAACATGCAATTGCAAGTTATAAAGTCAGAATTGTGAGATGTAAACTCACAAATCTGAGAAAAAAAGTCAAAATTGCAAGTTTATATCACGTAATTCTGACTTTATAAGGCTCAACTGCGAGTTTATATCATGCAATGCTGACTTTATAACTTGCAATTGTGAGTTTATATCCCGCAGAAAAAAGTCAGAATTGTGAGATATAAAGTCAGAATTGAGTGATAACTCGCAATTGCAAGAAAAATGTCAGAATTGCCACTTTATATATCGCAGTTCTGACTTTATAACTCGCAGTTGCAAGAAGAAAAGTCAGAATTGTGAAATAAAAAGTCTGAATTACTTTTTAATTTTTCTTATTTAGTGGCAGAAACAAGCTTCCATAAAAAAATAAAATAAAATGTTCTATTCATTGATGAATAGAAAGTTCAAAATAATTGCATTCATTAGATTTTTTTATCAATAAAATTTTAATTTTTGTCATTAGTGTAATTTTTGATTTATTTAAAGGGTCCTTGCTAAATAAAAGTATTATTTATAAAAAAAAACAAAACAAAAACAAACCCTTACTGACTCCAAACCTTTGAATGGTAGTGTGTGTATATGTATGACATTACTAGCTGGAGATTTTGCAGTGGCGGCTCTAAACTTCATAAACAGTTTTTCTGGGAGATGATGCCATATGGTGCAAAACGTTACTGATTTGTTTATGATTTTCAGCCTATTCTAACTGATGCTTCAAGACTATCACAAATCAGCCGGATGGTGTTTGCTTTGGATGACTCTGCTTCCATATAAATCATTGTTGCAATCTTAAGTTGCTTTGGAGCTTTGGATAGAAGTGCCTGCAAAATGAGTAAATGTACTGTACATAGCTTGGTGGCATATTTACACTAGCATAACGACAAAGAATGGCTGTAGAATGTGAGAAGCCATCATTAATGTGCCCTGCATGGAGGTTTGGGACACCATAAGGGTGAGTAAATGATGACAGGATTAGAATATTCGAGAAAACTATTACTTTAAACTCCCAAACTTCCCCCAGCACCTCACAAATCCTGTTGTCGTCATGGGGTCTGTTTTGACTGGGACTGTTTTTTCTCATTGTCTTCTTTCTTTCCCTGCACTGTCATTTTTTTTGAAAGGAAAGAGGCATTTTAATTAAAACTTGAGGCAGCACAGGCAGCAACAGAGAGTTCTGCTTCCTGCCCAGAGCGCAGCCAATAATTGGTTCTGTTCAGTTTTCCTCTCCCGCTGTATACTCGGTTAAATGGATGCAGTTGTTCAGTTTGTTGGTCTTTTTTTCCCCTGTCGTCTTTTCATTTGCCCCCCCCTCCCTTCCGCCTCTCCAAACAGAGGTGAAACCTGAGTCCATGTCTGTGTTTGGGTTGCAGACGGAGGGGCTGTAAAGATCTGGATGCATGAAAGACGGGTTTGAGTTTAAGGAGCCTGAGAAACAAAGCAGCTCATTTATTACTCTCTTAATGAAAGCTGCTTCCAGCGCTCTGCCATAATGGTTTAATTTCACCTCTTGAGCCCTTGGATTAGTCCGTGAGGCACAGGAACACTGGGGCGGAGGGAGATGAAGGGACTGCTGGGTTGATTTTAGAGTTCTCACGTAGTCGCTCTCCCAGAAACTTTTTCAGCCATTGAGCTGTTAATATATTCTTTTTATGGTTGTTATTGAAAGAGTGAAGCAAAAACAAGCTTTTTTTCCAGAATATTACCAGTAACTTGGTGCTGCATTCTGAGTTTGTTGACAGTCAGTTCATTATACACATATTTAGAGCTCATGCAGACAGTGCAAGTTCAAGTCCAGCTTGCAACTTTATTTTCTGTCTTCTTTTATTCAATGAAAAAAAAAAATTGGCATTTACATGCCACCATGATACTAGAGTCAGGGCTTTGGTGTCTGGTTGCTAGGGTGTTGTGTTTGATTGCCAGGGTTTTGGCATGTGGTTGCAAATAGAGTGCATTAGCTCACGCCACCTTTTTCAGTGGCGCTGGTTCCAGAAGTTTTTTTTTCCCATAGGGATTTAAAAAAAATCTTAGTTAAAGAGTTATAAGCCATGAACCATGGCAGTCAGCTATGAAGTGAATCATAACTTGTATTTTGTATTTTGAAGTATTTGAAAATCGAACAAAAAAAAACAAAGGTACAAAGCTGTATGTAACGGCTTTAGTGAGGGACAGAACTACTGTCCCATGAAGCATTTGCGAACAGCTTAATCAAATAAAAAAATATGGAGATATATACAAACATAAAGTAAGTGTTAAGTATTTTGAGAGCGTAAACAGACTTTCTCTTTTTTTTTACTTTAATGAAATTTTTACTTCCAGAACCCATGTTGGATAGGGATGTACAATATACCAGTACTATATCATAATTATCAGCATATATTTGACTTTTTAATTTATTAGTATCTGTCAATATTGGATATTTAATTGTTCATGCTTATTATTCTTACATTTAAGATACTATCATCCAATACTTACTTAATCTTTAAAAACATGAATTGTGTTTTAATGCCTAAATTCACTTATAGCATTAAAAGCTTTTTCTCTGTTTTATTTTGAATAAATATTTTATTGGTATCAGACAGAATTTTAATATTTGGGTGTTGGTATGTTGTTGCTAAGGTTTTCTGGGTGATTTAGTAGCTTTTTGTATTCATCATTTGTAAGTTGCTTTGAACAAAATGTAAATGTGTAGTAGCTCAAGGTTTCTAAATATAGCTTGATTCCCTCCTTCAGTTTAAGTCTATAGGATTTTCCAGCCGTTTTTATTGTCAACTAGGTGAAAATTGTTGGTCTGATTGCTTAGAGAGTGCAATTCTCTTCAAAAAGCTGAGCAATTTGAGGTCTCATTATCAGTAAGGATTCATTCTTAGGATTCATTCAAATCCTTTAACCATACCCATAGTGCTTCCACTTTAAAGAGAGAAAATAACTAAAAAAATGTCACAGAAATGACGCAGTACCTGACGCTGTGTTTTCTGCTCGGAGCTTCCGCCCCCTCGGCTGCGTCACGCATCACCGGTACCGTGTGACTGAACACGACGCTTCTGCCTCAACATCACTGATTTTAAGCTGCTCGCCACACGCAATCAGCTCACCTCAGAAAATCAAGGTTTGGGTCAGCGGGAGGGCTGACTAATGTTATTAGATCATTAATATTTCATCAAAAAGCAGTTTGTCAGGTGTTATTTTTACCGTGGCAGTCAGGGTAATATCTGCTGTGTGAAGAGGCAATGCAGTGGCAGTGCAGTTGATTGGGCCTCCTCTTGCTCTCTCTTTCTCTCTTATGCGCTCTCGCTCTCTCATTAAGACTGAGTTATGACCTCTTTGCCTATGCAGAATCATCACAAACCCATATTTCACTGTGCTCTTGCCATAAATGTAATCTCCAGCTTAGGCAGGAAAAAAAAAAAAAACGGCCACGCAGGAAAGGATGAAAGAGGTGAAAGAAAAAGAAAATGAGGCAAAAAGATCCTAAACATTCAAATGGATGGTTGAGGGGCAGCTTTGTTCGTATGTGTTTTTGTGTTAGTAGCTTCCCGTATACGTTTGAGTTTCTGTTCCGGCCAGCGTGTGTGTGTGTGTGTGTGCGCGTTTCTGAAAAGGGAGGGCTTGGAGGTAATTAAGTATTGATTTCTAAGCATGCAGGGTGATGGGAAATAGGCAACTTGGCCCTAATTACAGCAGGTTGCCAGATTGGTGGTGTCTGGACTGCAGCGGTGTGCTATAGGGGTGAGCATGGCTTCCAGCCAGAGCGGCTGCTGCCTCATCATTATAGCAGATTAATTAGCGGCTTTTGCCCATGTGGTCGTCCAACACCTTGATTCTATTGCCTGCATGAGCTTTTTTGATTACGAACTCACTGACGGGAATGTATGTTGGATGGATGGATGATTTTAAAGATTTTAAAGTTGTTGTTTTTTTAATTCTTTGAAATGTAGCAGGATTTTAAAATATATTTAATGAAAAGACTTTCTTCTAGTTGGTCTTCTAACTTAAAAAAAAAGAAAGATAAAACACATAAAAGATATTTGCTTTTTAAAAATAAATGCTGGTTAGTATATATATATTAGTGCTGTCAAGTTAACATATTAACGCATGCAATTAATTTTTCCCATTTAAATGCGTTAAAAATATTTGACACAATTAACGCAGCATGCATTTTTTCTGTCATCCTTTGGCTAGCGTTACATTATATGATCACGCTCTTATTCATGGCAAATGCTTTTGAACCATTCAAGAGCGACAAGACAAAAGAGAATGAACAGCAAATCCAAACTGCAAATCCAGCACCTAAATAGGACTTGTTTACAAAGCATTCATCACCGAATTCCTGGGAACAAACAAACTGTAACGAGGTCAGTAGATGTGGGAAGAAGGAATCGGGAACCGGCAAACATTCAACAAAACTTTAATCTCAAAATAAACAAACAAAACGAAAGTAATGCACAAACATAATAAAACATAAAATAATATCCAGGCCTGGTCCTCTCTCGTCCTTCACTGTAGTCGCTCCTCCTTTTATGCTCCCGGAGCTCCTCCGTGAGGGACTCAAGGCCGGTGCGCCTCCCAGGTGAAGCTCATTAACACTCGCGCCACCGACCTCGTGCCGTTCCCTCACGCTCTTGCCTGCCCTGGTCACCACATACCCCCATTGCCCCTCGCAGGCTGGGGGTACTCCCGAGACTGTGCTTACTCCCCCCCCCGGGGCATGTCTCGGCGGTCGCAGCACCTGGGGGTAAGGACAGACGAGACGAGAGAAAGGAGACGGAAGCAAGGGGAGCGACAGGATGAGAGAGGAAAAAGAAAAAAAAAATTATTGGTCCGGTTCCCCGACACACTGCCGCTCGGTCCTCAGCCTGCCAAGAGGCTCTTCCTCGCGGTGCCACATGCGATGGCACTGGACACTTGGTGGACGGCCCGATCCTCGACCGCCTCCTGGCGGCCGGCGATGGCTCCTCCGGCTGAGGGCAGCGCCGGCAGCGAGTCCCCCGTCCCCTGCTCCTCCCTTTCATGGCAGACGGCAGTAGGCTCCGGCCCACGGCAGATGGCGGCGACTCCTCCGCTCCCTCCTGGACGGCAGCCACCCCACCTCTTCCCAGGAGCACGGCATCCGGGTCTCCGTCCCACCTTTCACTATGCTCCAGCACCACCGCCTCGGGCAGCCTCTCGCGGTCTTCAACTCCGCAGCACCGCGATCCCCCTCAGCAGCGAGGGCTCTCCGACAGCATGTCCCTTAGGGGTGTGACGAGATACGCGCGATCGCTGAAAGTGAAAGTAAACAGGAGCGCGCATTCAAACGCGATCTCAATACCCCGCATTTTGAAAGCGGCTCCCTGATGAATACAGATATCTCTCAATATGAAAGATATTTTAGGCTGGGCAGTGCAGTTGTAACCATCTCTCAGCTCTGTATCAAAGAAAAATGTGGTCTTATTTGCACTTTGAATTTTAAGAGAGTGTGATTATGGTTGCACTTATTGTAAAGTGTTACCATGAAAACGAATAACAGTTTTCTCTTAATCTTATTAAGCACAAACAATAAGGTTTCATTTGTTAACATTAGTTAATGCACTGTAAACTATGAACTAACAATGAATGACTATTTTTATTAACTAAAATAAAGATTAATAAATACTGTAGCAAATATATTGCTTATTGTTAGTTGATGTGGGTTAATACATTAATGTTAATAAATGAGACCTTATTGTAAAGTGTTAACATTTTTATTTATACTGTTTTTATTTCTATGATCAGTTTGTGGAAAGGAGTTCAGTTAGGAGGTCAAAAGTTGTAGAAGCTCATAAATCATGTACAGTAAGGTCTGAAGAGACTGAAATCATACAGAAGAGAAGTCGGTCAGTTGAGTTAGTAGCAAAACCTTTTACAGTGCTTGAGTATTGTTGTCTTTTACTGCGTATGATAATTCATACTCATAAAGTAGAACTGAAATGACATTCATTACAAGATGATTAGTTCAAACATTTCAAATACACCTGCAGAATATTTTTTCTAGTCATGATTTCACCATTGAGGATTTCTTAAAAATAGTGTGTAAAAATCTTGTCTCGTCTCGTCTCGTCTTGTGAGATACCTGTCTCGTCACACCCCTAATGTCCCTCCTTCCTCCCGGGTTTCGGCACCAATGTAACGAGGTCAGTAGATGTGGGAAGAAGGAGGCGGGAACCGGCGAACATTCAACAAAACTTTAATCTCAAAATAAACAAACAAAACGAAAGTAATGCCGGCAGACCCTCGCGGACGTCTGCCGGCCACACAAACATAATAAAACATAAAATAATATACAGGCCTGGTCCTCTCTCGTCCTTCACTGTAGTCGCTCCTCCTTTTATGCTCCCGGAGCTCCTCCGTGAGGGACTCAAGGCCGGTGCACCTCCCAGGTGAAGCTCATTAAGTCAAGTCAAGTCAAATTTATTTATATAGCGCTTTTACAATTGGTAATTGTTCAAAGCAGCTTTACATATTAGAAGCACAGAAAAAGGGAAGTGGTTAAAAATAAGCTGTACAACCAAGCGTGGTAATATGTAACATATACAAGATGGTGCTACATTAAAGTCCCTGTAAAGTCATTTTAAAGTATGTGTTTTGAGCTTGTCACACCACAGAAAAATGTGTTATTAACCACCCAGCCAAATTTGAATGATTAAAAAAATCAGCAAATAAATGAAATAAGTTATCAAAATCTTGAAAAAATAGGCAGCGCTCTCTGCTCTCAAACACTGGGGGCGTGTCCGCTGTCAGCGCTGAAACCACGCCCACTCGCGAGAGCTGCCGTCTCAACTTAATGTTCTAATGAGTCAAACATACTGATGCATAAACAAAAGAACCACGTTACCCTCTTGCACATTTTAGTAGAGTTACTGTGGAGTAGCCTACCTACTTATTATAACATAAGCACACACGACAACTTACACTCATTGGGAACGTACTGCCGGACTGTTGTCGCGTCGACAAATGACGGTGCCGCGAGACGGTAGAGACACTGTCCGGCCACGGCCACATAGGGCCGTGCACAGACCTTTTTAGGGGCACAGACCTTTTGAGCGGTTATCGTCGGGACGGTAAGAAAGCCGAGGCGGGAGGGGGGGCCGAGGTCTGTTCAGTCACATTCACCAAAAACAGCGGATTATCTGTGAATCCCAGCTGTCTGATGAAAGTTTGTAAATTATCCGGTGTAAGTTACAACGATCACTTTAGAATCCTTCATATCATCGTTTTAGGAAATTTAAATAAGGAGACCGAGTATATTGTATATTTTAACAACCATGCAATATGCATTTGCGTGACGAAGGCATTACTAGCTAAATGTACAAAGGGCTGTATATAACTGTAATGACACTCGAGATTGAGCGAGTGAACCGCTGTAGCGTTAGAGGCGGCGCCACGCTGGGTGCGTCATCGACAGTTATATAGTGTTAAGGGCGGGGCTATGCTCGGGGGACAATGTGTGTCATTAGACCCCCGTTTTAGCTCCGCCCAAAAAAAAAAAAAAAACTGTTTAACGCTCTAACTTCACAATTAAGCATTACTCAATTCACAGACTTTGTAATGTGTTTCAGCAATACATTTGTAACATTTATAAAGTGTTTAGAAAGAATTCTCAGAATTGACTTTACAGGGACTTTAAGCCAATGTCAGCTGACTCCCAGGGGTGGAAAAAACACTCGCGCCACCGGCCTCGCGCCGTTCCCTCACGGCTCTCGCCCGCCCTGGTCGCCACATAAACATCATCCTCTGTTCCCTTAACGCTGGGTTCTTTTGGAAGCTGTAAAAGGTAATCTATCCCTCACAACCAAAAACACACTCCTTGGGAGACAGGAGCTACGTCGAATTTCGGAGGCTGCATCCTCCGAAGGTCACATTTGAAGGCTGCATACATCATCAAGGATGTCATATTTAAGAAAAGTAAATGTAGTAAAATTGACATATTCATTGTGAGGTGTAAAATACTGTAATTTCTTTTGTACGTTGCAATCTAATGGTTATTTTTCTTAAATGAGACTGCCTCGATGATGTATGCAGCCTTCAAAGGGTGCAGCCCCTGAATTGGGACACAGCCATTGTTGAAAAATCACTCGGCTTCTATATCCCTAATGGATGGGCATGCTCTTGCTCTTGCTCTGGGTGATGTGTGTGCACACACACAAGAAGTGTCTATACAATTAATTCCACTTTTTTTGGACATCATACAGGACACAACAACAAAAAAACTCTCTCCGAATCCTGTACCGAAACCGGAAGTAGTGGGTTTGGCACAGAAATATTCTGTTATACATCCAAATCGTGTTTTGAAACTTTGGCCATGTTTAGCACGAGAATGCAACTCTTTAACAGTGATGATGGCATAAAATATCTGCTCAAACAGAGCCCTTTCAAGGTCCAAAAGGTAACAAAATACAATTTATTTTATTCTACTGTAATTGTTACTCTAATATCAGAGGAGTTTTATATTATCACGACAGGTAGAGATCCTTCCGTTTTAGATATAGATCTGGGTCGATAAAACCCGAATATGTAAGAATGATTGACGAAACAGTCATGCATTTAAGGGTTAAAGTCATAGCAGCCTTATAAACCAGTTGCTGTGTTTAATTTAGTTTCACTTAAAGTTTTTTGAAGCCTAATAAATGTTAAAAATAATAGCTTTTAATTACACTGTAATGTTGAATGGCTATAATTAATGTTTAAATTTGGGGGAAATCATTTTCATAGAGACATCAGCTGTATTATCAGTGATACTGGCCTTCAATCAATTCAACAACCAAAAAAAAAATATAAAAAAGTAAAAAACTGTTTACCTTTAAGAGGATGTTCCCCTATTATTGCTATTTAATTTGCTTTGCAGAAACCAGCATCTCGATTACATTAATGATTCAAATTACCTCAAGCCTGATAATAAATCAAAAAACTACAACAACAAAGCTAGCCAGAAGATCATACAGTCTAGTTGGGAATTGTGGTGATCCACCACACAGATCAAGATCATTCTACTAATTTACGGAATACACTTTGTGGCTGTTTCCTATGCATTCATTTTTTTGATGCATTGGTGTGCGGTACTACTTCCATTTTTCAAACAGTCAGTTTAAGTTGTTTAGAAACAAACCCACACATGGACACACCATTTTTCAGCTTTGCCTGCTTCAAGCCATTCATTTTTCCTGGGAGACGTTGCAATTGCTATAATTGGCCATAGTTGGAATGGCCATCTATAGTCCTGCAGGTCTGCCACAGGCTATCTGCCATCTGGGCTTTTATGACGCTGATCTTGTATCATCTCTGGGGGCTGTGGATTTCATGCCCATTGGCACTCTCGCTCGTATCTGGATACAAATCTGTTCACTTTTACAGCAGTAGTTTCTATGCAGCGAGTGGGTGGTCGGTGAGTGACCATAAAGTCAGGTTAGTGTCCTGCTTCAGCCAAACAGGAGCCAAAATGCTAGTGTGCATCTAAAATTGTTCACAGTTGTTAAACAGAATCTGTTTGCATGGATTATCTGGACAATCACAGACATTCGGTTGATAAAATGTTCATTAACAGGAGGGAGTCACTGCTAAACAGGCTTTGGGAATAATAATTGAGAATGAATTGGGGAAAATCACGTGAGAGGAGGCAATGTCTCCATCGCGCTATGATTGTATGTAATTGGTTGTGATTGGATATGATTGGCTTGTGCGATAAATCCCGCCTCTCGTTGACGTCAGTTTGACTGAACAAATGATGGCATCAATCGGAAGACTAATTGAAAAGTAAGTAAACAGATCACAGTTAGATATCACCTCTTTATGTCACGTCAAAATCAAACATGAAATGGGATGAAAGCTTGATGACTGTGGGGGTTTTTGTGCAATCAGTTTGGGGAAATTAAAAATACAATTTGTGTCTGTGACAGACAGTGTTTAGGAGCATGACTGATGATCCAAAATATCCTAGGTTGACAATTAAAAAGAAAAACCTCAATACACAAACAAAATATATTGTTTATATTATTATTGCCTTTAGTTATTATTTTGGAATGAATGTAGAAATGCTTAAAACACTAACTTGATGAGACTGACTTGGTTCTGAGAACTTTACATTTGGTAATATAAAATTACAAAATAGAATTGTATTTTGTTTCTTTTTTTTTTTTTGGTGTACTATAAAGTAATGTTAAATTAATAAGGAAGATGTGTCAACTTTAAGGGTAATGCACATGAATTTAGATTGATTCATTAAAAAAAAAAAAAAAAAAAAAAAAAAAAGTGCCTCCTCATTTCAGAACACGACTGCACGCCACTGAAATGTGAATAGACAGTTTGCCAGTTGCTTAATTTTTCTTCATTTGGATTCTGTTCTACTCAACTTTATTGACCTCTATTCTCATTAATCATTATTTTAGGACACCATTCCTGGGACACCTTAGACTTATATTATACCTTGTGAAATGGACATTCTATGGCACCTTTAACTATGCTGTAGAAGTATTTTCATTCTTAGTTCATGTTGACTAAAGTAGTTAACTAATGTTACACTAAAAAATGCTGGGTTAAAAAAATCACGAACCCAGCAATTGGGTTGTTTTAACTCAGTGGTTGGGTTAAATGTTTGCCCAATGTGCTGAGCAGTTTTATTTAACCCAACTATTGTTTACTATTAATATATGACTGGCTTAAAATGAACCCAAAATATGTTGGAAATTAAAAATCAGACGCATAATTACAAGAGGCAACAATAATAATCAAAAGGTTAACTTTTATTAATAAGCAACTAAATAATGTTTATTGTTTAATTATTATTAATTAAACTTATTAATAAATGTTCCTTTATTAAACATATTAATACATGTTAGGCTAATTTCCAGCATATTTTATGTTCATTTTAAGCAAGCAATACAGTAATTTTTAAACAATAGTTGAGTAAAAACTACCCAACAGGTTGGGCAAACATTTAACCCAACCACTGGGTTAAAACAATACATTCGCTGGGTTTGTCTATTTTTAGCCCAGCTTGGGTTGTTTTTAACCCAGCTTTTTTTAAAGTGTAACTAATGAAACCTTATTGTAAAGTGTTACAGTTTAAGTTTTAGTAATTTATTTACTTTTATCTTATTTTTTAATACTACTTTTTAGCTTTATTTTTATTTTAGTAATTTTATCCATTTTAGTACATTTTTGCATAAATGTAAAATAAATAGCTTCAGTGTATATATAATAAACTTTAAATCAATAGTTTTATATTTCTTTATTCCTCTCTATTGTTTTTCATTTGATTATGTCATTCACAATGCTTCATGGGATAGTAGTTCTTTCCCTCATTAAAGCCAGTGTGTGCATTTGTTTTTGTCCCGATTTTCAAATATTATTTGGTTCAAATAAAAGTTTGTAATGTTGTGATTCACTTTGTAGCTGTTGGTTTATGGCTTATAACTCTTTAACAAATTTAAATCAGTACAGGAATATATACTTCCCAATTCCCAACCAAGGTTGCTGAAAAAGTGGGCGGGCACTATTGCACTCAACATCTGCATTTGAAAATCTATTATATAGTATGTGAAAAACAGTACGCCAAAAGAGTAGTATGTCAAATACATAGTATTCAAAAACAGTAGCCGAAAAGTCCCCGGATGACCTATTACTTTTTGATAGACACTTTACTATCCCGTGAAGCCACGGGAGGGGATTTCTGAATGGAAGATAAGCGACACAACTGATGCTGGTCGGTCACATGACAGTAACAACATGGCAGATGTACATCTGAATTTCATTCATACTACACTAAAAAATAACTGAAGCTGAAAGCGGTCACTTGTTCAGACAATTACTATTTTCTGTTTGGTGAATGGAACATAGAACATGCTAGTGGCTATTTTAAAAAAGGGGAGGAGCTGCTCGATATGTCTCACCCTGACTTCCTGTTTCAGTGGAAATTACGCATTTACGCATTGAATAACGCTGCGGGTTTCAAGGCACTTCAGTGGGTCTTTAACGGTCGCTAAGTAAATTCAAATGTGGTACCTGCTCAGACAATACATGATTTTGGATGCAGCGTTCATCATTTTCATCTTCGTTTTATGACAATAGTGCAAAAAAAAAAAAAAAAACTGTCCATGTTGGGAAGTGAAAAGTCTAAGTTAAGGCTAAAATAAGCAAATGTCCAAATTATTTAATTGTCATAACACTAATAACCAGAATGATGCAGTGGCAACAGTCGTCCGTGGCCTTGAACGAAAAGCAAAACCCCCCGCAGCCATTTCTGTTGCACAGATTCAAACTCTGAGATAATTTCCCACAGTGGGACGTTGGTCCCTTTGTCTCGTCTGCCTCCCTGTTCGGTCTAACAAGGCGGTGTGATGAGGCATATGTGCGTGATGCTTCAATCAGGCATGTGCGCCATTGTTCCTGGCTTATCTGAATATGAAAGTGTCACGGCAGGGGATGGAGTGAGAGAGAAACGAAGGAAGGAGAACAAGAGTGAAAGATGTCTGAGAGACTCCACCTCGGGCTCAAGTACTTCCCCTGAGACACAAACTTCCATGTTCTAACAAGCGGCACAGCGGTCGCTGCCTGACGTCCACAGACAGGTGGACACACACAAACCATCTCGCTGTCTAATGGGGCCAGCGTTCGCTCAGATCATTATCTGTATCTTGCTTCCTCTTATATCCCTCCTTTTTTTCCAAGCTGTTGCCTTGTCTGTCCTCTCTGCTGAAAGTTATTAAAACCACTGTCTTTTGATCTGAGCTTCACTCGTTGTTATTCTCCAACTCCCTCTACACTGGAGGTGAAGGCTGATTTTGCTTCTGCCGGTCTCTCTCTCTCTCTCCATTTCATCCTCTGTTCTCTGAAAAGCTACTGAATCTGCTCTGCAAAGGCGCTGACTAGAGAGTGCAGGAGAGTGGTAATGAGGTTCCCATGGCGATGTGCGACGTTGGCGAGGTAAATTAATGGGATGTGGGATCGGGTGGGTTCTGCCCCACTGGTGTGTCCAAGCAGCAAGACGTCCACACTATCTCCACATAAATAACAGATACTGCCCAGTCTCTCAGATGAGAGTTTTTGGAGTCATTCTCTTCTCTTTTGCTCTCTCTCTCACCTTGAAATTTTCTTTCCAGGATTTTTTTCTTCTTTCCTGACATTTGAAGCTAGATTTTATTTTATGAAGAAAATGTGAGTGATGTGTCCCAATGAAAAAATTACTACCATGAAGCTATAGTGTTGAAAGTGCTTGCCAGGAGGTTGCTAAAGTGTTCTGAGTGGTTGTTAGGATGTTGCTATGTGGCTGCTTGGGTATTCTGGGTGTTTGGTGGTGGTTACCTACTGTAGCTCAGGTTGGGGAAAAACCTTTCTTTCTTTCTTTCTTTCTTTCTTTCTTTCTTTCTTTCTTTCTTTCTTTCTTTCTTTCTTTCTTTCTTTCTTTCTTTCTTTCTTTCTTTCTTTCTTTCTTTCTTTCTTTCTTTCTTTCTTTCTTTCTTTCTTTCTTTCTTTCTTTCTTTCTTTCTTTCTTTCTTTTTCTTTCTTTTTCTTTCTTTCTTTCTTTCTTTCTTTCTTTCTTTCTTTCTTTCTTTCTTTCTTTCTTTCTTTCTTTCTTTCTTTCTTTCTTTCTTTCTTTCTTTCTTTCTTTCTTTCTTTCTTTCTGTTCACCCAAAACATTAAAGGTGCCCTAGAACTTTTTTTAAAAGATGTAATATAAGTCTAAGGTTTCCCCTGAATGTGTCTGTGAAGTTTCAGCTCAAAATACCCCATAGATTTTTTTAAATTCATTTTTTTAACTGCCTATTTTGGGGCATCATTATAAATGAGCTGATTCAGGGCTGCTGGCCCTTTAATTGCTTTTGCTCTCCACCCACGGAGCTCGCGCTTGCCTTAAACAACATAAAAAAAAAGTTCAAACAGCTAATATAACCCTCAAAATGGATCTTTACAAAGTGTTCGTCATGCAGCATGTCTAATCGCGTAAGTACAGTGTTTATTTGAATGTTTACATTTGGTTATGAATGAGTTTGATAGTGCTCCGTGGCTAATGGCTAACATTACACACTGATGGAGAGATTTATAGAGAATGAAGTTGTTTATGAATTATACAGACTGCAAGTGTTTAAAAATGAAAATAGTGCCCGAGTTTTTGAAGCTCCAAAAAGCACATCCATTCATCATAAAAGTAATCCATACGACTCCAGTGGGTTATTAAATGCCTTCTGAAATGAAGTGATGGGATTTTGTAAGAAAAAATATCCATATTTAAAACTTTATAAACTATAATCACTGGCTTCCGGCAACGGCTGTACGCATGTTCACAAGATAGTTGAGTTCTGATGTAGGATGTAGCTCCTCTTCTCTTATATTGAAGTCCTCTGACAATTTTCTTTAAAACTTCTCGTTTTAGACCTCTCTGTGCTTCTGCGTTCATCAGTTTTCACCTAAGCTTACACTACGCCAAAGACTATAGAATAACACAAGACGCGTCACTCGTACTGTTTTGAATGGGAGAAAGTGCAACACACAATATTGCGGAATAAGACCCACCATCTAAGAGCCAATCACAGATTGGCAAAGTCATCGCGTCACTGCACCGGCCATTATAAACTCTGGTTCCTATAGAAACAGTCAGATGCACACCTCTGAAATGAGACACAAGAGACACGCATTTAGGACCGTGCATGTGCATTAGCTTGATCCAGCCTGAAAAATGCCTTTTTTTTTTTTTTTTTTTTGTCATGATTCGAGCATTTAGAAACAAAATTTATGAGACAGTTGTTGTCAGATTTCATTGGTGATTTCAAATATGAAGTTTAATTGAAAGCTTGGCAAACAGCATTGGAGAATTTGATGTTTTCTCATTCACAGAGATAGGAGCTGCTTTTGTATGTTCGAGAGGCGTTTCAAATTACTTCTCTTAAAGGGGCTTTTACTACACCTACGTCAAACATTGTGTCAGAAGTCACCCTTCTGCCAGTCTGCTAGTTTATAAAGTTGTAATTATGGATATTTTTCTTACAAAAACCCATTGCTTCACTTCAGAAGGCATTTATTAAACCACTGGTGTCATATGGATTACTTTTTTGATTGATGGATGCTTTTTTTGGAGCTTCAAAAAGTCAGACACTATTCAATGCCATTACAAATCTGGGAAGAGCCAGAATATTATTTAATATAACACTGATTGTGTTTTTCTGAAAGAAGAAATTCATACACATAGGATGGATGAGGGCGAGTAAATTATGTTATAATTTTCATTTTATCACAAAAACGAACCAAATGCATTTGGTAGCACAGTCAGTTGTTTTATCTATGCTGGTGAGTCAAATATTGAGGCCACTGTTATATGTGTTGTGTTAAATTACTTTTGTATTGTATTTTATTGCAACACTGGTAGATAGACAGCTTTGGTTTCAGTAGCGATGCATCATACACTTCGATATGTGCTCTAAAATTGCCTCAAAAAATCAGATATCCTTCCACTGGATGGAATCATAGACTGAAGCTAAAAAAATCTGAGCCTGTGCCCATCATACACTATGTGATTTATTTATTTATTTATTTTTTGTGTGAAATTTGCCAACTCTGATGGCCCAAAATCTGCTGACTAGCTCAGACTTTCAGCAACTATTGTTGACTTATCTAGACAGCAAATAAGGGTAAAAATCTGAGCAAAAGTCATGTAGTGTATTCCAATCTTTAATCTGGAAAAGTTCTTTGTCCTTAAAACGGGTTCTTGTGTTGCATCAGGTTGTAAACTCATTCTTGCTTTTAATTGGACCCTTTATTTCAAAGACTGTAGCCTTTTATTGGTTCAGACTGTGTTGCTGGCTGCTCGACATTTCATCCAGTGTCTCGTTAGCTGTGACTGTATCTGAGCCCTGGGTCTCCCACTGGCTTTCAACCCAGATACCTGCCCTCCCATGCATCACAGCAACACCTGTTTTACCTCTCAGCTTTCGCTGGAGTCGCGGAAAGGTTGAGCTCTGAAAATAGCTTGCCCCAGTTTTTTCTTCTTTAATGTGTAAATGAAGCTCTTAGGTAAGCTCGACTTGAAGGGTTTTTCTTAAGGCATTTTCTCTGTCTCGGTAACCAGACGATTCTAGAGTAACGTGAAGAGGTTATTATTTTTTTTTTTATTCAGATAGACCTGTGAGACTTTTTCGAGGTGTTAAAATGTGCTTCAATAGTGGTCTGTGTAAACAAGCTGGACTTGCTTTTACGTTGATCGGTTCCTCGCTGTATGTGGTCCTCCATGAAATCACTGAAAAAGACTTGCAGCTGAAATGTGTGGTGTGTCTATGTTAAGCGACAGAAACACGATTTCACTCTGAAACACTAAACCAGGGAAACGCCAGCCTCAAAAGAGACACCCGCTGGTCTGAGTGACATCTGTAATTTCCTGCTGTCTATCACACACACTTTTATGTTGCTAAGCTGAATGTCATGAGCTCAGAGGATCCATGTTCAGGATTAGTGTCTAAGATAAACAGGAAGGGACACACATAGCAGAGTAGAGCTGTCCGATTAATTGTTAAAAAGTCGCAATCTCGATTCAAACACCCAAGAAATCTTATTCCTAAATGATGATTGTCCTCTGTCTATTAAACATTTGAGAAAATCACAGCGGAACAATAAAATCTGCAATGGCACTGCAGCTGACTTCGAGAGAGCAGTTATCATGTATAGGTATGAAACCGCTTCACAAAAAGTACCATTATTTCTGTCACAGTAATTCAAATTGTCACAGAACTATGGGTTAAAGTTTATAGTTCGGATATTAACACTGATGTCTATAGCGATCAAAATAGAGCACATAACCTTTTGAAATGAACTTGAGGTTACAAATAGCAATTGTATCAATAAAATCTTTACAAGTGACTGTTAAGGAAAGTATTTTTCATTGAATCATTCATTCAAAAAACTTTTCAAATCTCTTCATTTATCCAGTAATGAAACAAGTCACAGATTAAAAAAAAGAAAAAAACGTATTCTCAATGTATCCAGAATAGGCAGCTCTGTAGCGGAGTATGTCATACTCTTAAATGTTTGATGTGCTTGTTATTTGTACCATTTATCATTAATTTAAAGCATTAATTCAGTGCATTTTAATTAAAAATAATGCAAATATATGCAATTAATTGTGCTGTAATATGATTAGTTAATTGACACATACTGTAATTAAAATGAATTAAATATCATGTAATTATGTAGATTGACAGCCCTGGTTTTTCCCCCATAAATTGTTGAAATGATCCCAAACTGGCTGTATTTCTTAAACACTTTTTTCATGGGTATTTAATCTTTCTTCTTTTGTTTTCTTAGAATGACGGTTACAATTTGATTAATTTGATCACTTTAATTTGATTAATTGGCACATCCTGTAATTAAACCGAATTAAATATTATGTAATTAAATTGATTGACAGCCCTAGTTTTTTTCATTAATTGTTGCTGCAATGCCAGTGAAGCCAAACTAACTTTATTTCTTGAACATTTTTCTCATGGGTATTTAATCTCATTTCATTCTTTCTTTTGCCATCATGGAATGATGGTTACAAACAGGGATTTTGTCATTTGAAAAATCAGTGCTGTGATTGCGATTCTGATGTCCACGCCAGCCTGTAGCGCTATTCTCGGATCTGTGCATGTCTTGCATAAATATGAAAGCGAATAGAGACAATCATTTTGTTATGTGATGCGTGAACATCTGATGATCATGTTGTGTGGTCTTTTCGTTTAGTGTCTCTTTGTTGGGCAATTTGCTTTTCGCTTAAGTGTGGTCTGCAATTCAGTGACAGCTGGAGTGGAAAACACACTGATTTAAATAATATTACATGAGCTTTACATAGTGTTTTGAAGTAAAGCAAAAAGACGCTCAAGGCTGTGCAGTGATTGACAGGGTTTAAAAGGTTGTTGTTAGGCACAAAACACCTATCAAACACCTGTTAAATCAATTAATTTTGGAAAACAACAGCAACATAAAGGACACTTGAGTTTAATAAGTAATAGCATTTATGACTACTATTAAGCAGTTCTTCTGACAAGTAATATAATTCAGTAGCCTTGCTATAGTCTGTTTATGACATAGCGTCATGCATTTTATGTACTGGTCTATTCACAGTATCCATCATTGTGCATATATCAGCTATAATAGCTTCAAATAGGACTTAACCAATCAGATTTAATGCTGCCTTCACAACACGTGCTATAGAAATTTAATAATTCCCACTTCTGAAGTCATGATTACAAGCTTATCGCATTCAAGTTTCGACATGAGAGGGCATTCATGTGTAATTTGTTTACCTAGGAAACTTGTAATTATGATAATTCCTATAGCATGTGAAGGCAGCATTTGAGCCAGAACTATTCATTTTATGTTTTTATTTATATTTGTTAGTATATTTTTGCGTTTAGTGCTCATGCTATTAAAGTCGGCGTAAAATGGATGTTGCGATAGTCTTTTCTTCCCTATTGTGATGTAAATATCCAAGTGAAACGGCTTCTCCGACAAGAAAAACTGTAGGGCGGGACTTGATTTTGTCCATGGGGAATGTAGGGTGTAACAGATTGTAGTTGATCCATGATCCATACGGACCAGGCCCCACGTTTCTACAGGATTGTGATTTTTAGATTAGTTGCAAAGTTTAACCATCACAGAGTGAAAGTTTATCATTTGCATGTGTTTCTAAATCTTGCTAATTTAAAAATTCAAGCAATTTAAACAATTCAAGTGCACGAGGCACAGGATCGAGTTCTCTTTCATGTCTTCTTGCACTTGAACGGACACATAAACACAAAATTATTTTAAAATACCCATCTCGGCAAGTATTCTCTTAAACACAGTAGGTTATGTCTTAGAGGTATAATTCACGCAAAAATGTAAATTCTCTCATCATTTACTCACCCTCAAGTTGCTCCAAACCTGTATACACTTCTTTGTTCTGCTGTATACAAAGGAAAATATTTGGAAGAATTGTAACCAAACTGATCTCGCCCCATATTGACAACCATAGTAGGAAAAAAAATCCAATGGTAGTCAATGGGGGGCGAGATCTGCTTGGTTACAAACATTCTTCCAAATATCTTCCTTTGTGTTCAGCAGAACAATGAAATTTATACAGGTTTGGAACAACTTGAGGGTGAGCAAATGATGACAGAATTTTTATTTTTTGGTGAACTTCCCTTTAAATTAACATAAACAGTTGAGAGAAATCGGATGTGTATCATTTTATTGAAATGATTGGGTCTTAAAAGGTTAGTTCACCCAAAAATTAAAATTCTGTCATTTATTACTCACTCTCATGTCGCTCTACACCCATAAGACCTTCGTTCATCTTCAGAACCAAAACTAAGATATTTTGAATAAATCCGATGGCTCAGTGAGGCCTCTATAGACAGCAATGCCATTGAAAATCTCAAGATCCATAAAGGTACTAAAACATATTTGAAACAGTTCATGTGAGTTCAGTGATTCTACCGTAACATTATAAAGCGTCGATAATACTTTTTGTGCACCAAAAAAAACCCCAAAATAATGACTTTTCAACAATATAGTGATGGGCCGATTTCAAAACACTGCTTCGGAGCTTTATGAATCAAATCAGTAATTCGGAGCACCAAAGTCACGTGATTTCCAAATCACTGATTCAATTTGTAAAGCTCTGAAGCAGTGTTTTGAAATTGTTATATTGTTCATCACTATATTGAGGCCTCACTGAGCCATCGAATTTAATCAAAATATCCTTATCTGTGTTCCGAAGATGAACGAAGGTCTTACGGGTGTAGAACGACATGAGGGTGAGTAACAAATGATATTATTTGCATTTTTGGGTGAACTAACCCTTTAAAGTGACAGCAGCCTAATATACCTGCTGCTGTCTAGGACATTAATATTAATCAAACAACAAAACACAGTTTTGTCCAAGATTAATCTGTTTAAGTTATACAGTGAACACTATGCAGTGTTATATTACATTTCTGCACATGAATACTACTGTTAGATTTTACTTTATTTGTAACTTTGTTCTGATGTATTCTTATTTTATTAATGACTGTTCACTTGTCTTTAATCTTGTTTGAACTGTATTAGTTAGGCTAGTAGTTTTTACGGTATCAAAGAAGTACTTAAAGTGTTCTTTAAGCAACAAATGGAAAGGCAAGGTTACATTTGTCTCATCCATTTATTTATTTATTGCTGATCCGTGACTCTAAAAACTGAAATATGATCCAAACCTGAAGTTTTGTGATCCATTGCACCCATATGGGGAATTGATTGGATGGTTGAATGGTTGTGGTTTGCTATTGGTCGATCTCTTGTGAGTGACAGGTTGTCCCGCCCTCACTCCAGTAAACATGTCATCAAAGAAGAGAAGAGATGGAGGGGAACTTATTTGGATTAAATATACCATGATTTTTATTTTTTTTTTAAAGAAAAATATGATGTGCCTGGATAAATCATTAAAAATAAATGTCAATTTTCCATTTCAGAAAATATTTTTATTTCGGTGACTTTAATTATGGCAGGTGGATTTATAGCGGGTTGCCTCATCAACCACCATATTGAGATCA